>NW_008462375.1:0-777 GCF_000622305.1 Nannospalax galili
CACCAAGCTTCAGGGAACATCACTGGAGAGGAGGAAGAAACAGAGGAGCTGGAGGATGAATGTGACATTGGCATCACGATCATGAATGACTGCACAACAGCAAGCCAGACGGGGCTGGAGAGATGGCTCAGCGGTCAGGAGCACTGGGTGCTCATCCAGAGGACCCGGGTTTGAGTCCCAGCACCCACATAGTGGAATCCAACACTCTTCGTGGGCACTGCATGGCATGGTGACTTACACATTCAGAAATTACACTCATACACATATAATAAAAATAATAAATAAAATATTTTAAATAAACAGCAAGCCAGACAAACTTCCTTCATGCCCGGGGCAGAACTCTGCAGGCCCCACCCCTTACTGAGGAGATATTAGCAGTTGGCAGATGCTGAAAGAGGGAGAATCATTTCCTTGAGGATATGGCCACTGACAGGTTTCTCCTGCGCCAAGGATGGTCCCACACCCTTACACATACAGCAGCATTACTTGAACTTAGTGGGTTTTATAAAAAAACTAAGAAAACGTGAGGTTGAGAGGAGGGTGTGCTGGGGAAGATGCAGGGAGAGCTGGGGGCGTGGGAAGGTGGAGATGATCATATTTCATTGTATATGTCTATGAAATTCTCAAAGAATTAAAAGCAAGTTTGCTAGATCACGGTATAGGCCCTGTTGCAGTGGTTTAGTCCCCTGAGACGCTGGGGACTGGAGTCAAATGAAATTCCCTCACAGCAGGATCCCTTCTTTTGTCTCTCTGCTGGTATCTACACGACTTCCTGTT
>NW_008462376.1:0-777 GCF_000622305.1 Nannospalax galili
GACAGCTGGGGCTACAGGGAAACCCTGTCTCAAAAAGACCAAAAAAAAACACTTGCAATTTAAACAGTACTGGTTAGTTCTATGGAACTAGGATTTGTTGGATACACGGGTGAGTGTGGAGCCTAGATTCAGAGGGCTGATTCTCATTACAAGAAGACAGGCTAATCTACACCATTCCTTATTACAGAAACCCTGCAAGAGAGCAGGACTTCCATGTCACTGATGGGAAACTGAGGTTAGAGAAAGTAAAGATTGGCTGAAGGCAGCATATATAGCAAGAGGCAAAGGTTAATTGAAAACTGGGTTCTGGAAGCACCTCCTCTTACTCTTCTTTGGTTAATGGTACACAAGTTTGATCACATAGATCATAGGAACTAGGATGACAACACAAACTAGACTGCCTTATCGGCTGATGGGAGAGATCCTAGACTTCAGAGCATAGGACAGACTATGATCTTGTCATCAGAACCTGAATTCTAGGTCAAGTCCTGCCTCTGCTGGCTGTCAGACCTTGGGCAAAATAGTCTCTAGCCTTCTGTCTTTCTGGCATGTGGGAAAACAAAATTGGTCTGAGTTGTAACAAAATATATATTTTCTACCATATAAATGTGTAGACACAAACCAAGTAAGATTAACACAAGAATCATATTAGTGCTTTATATTAGGGAATACAGAGCCCACAGAATGGAGACCTTACCTGTCCTTAAAGAATATCAATTCTCCCTTAAAAGAAGTGACAGCATCAAAAGTTAGGCTACTATCACATGGTCTTGGAGT
>NW_008462377.1:0-777 GCF_000622305.1 Nannospalax galili
TCACCCACTGTTGAAGATTAATGCATCTTTCAATGCATAAGTTTCCTTATGCAGCAGATGGTGATTGACACAGAAATTTACAGCTTTCTAATGTGTGGGAAGAAGGGGCTACAGAGCACTTAACTCTGGGTAGGACACTTCTGTGAAGCTTCAGGAGCTGAGGACTTGGGAACCATTGCAGAGGAGGAAATGGAGGGATTATAAGAGCCAGAGGTGGTGGGTTACCATGGGGGGCAGAGTTCTCCTGACAGCTGGCCAGTTACTCATATGAACTCACAGCAATGTTCATGTATAGTGATATTTTCTTATACTTCTTTTGGTTAACAGTCCTGGGTAACTTACGTATTATGTGTGTCATTTTGAGGATGTTTAATCTCTTCAGAGTGAAATATTCCATTGAGTACTCTCTGTAGAACTAGTTTCATGAACATAAAATTGTTAATCTGTTTTTACCACAGAAAGTCTTTCTTTCTCTTGGATTGCAACTAATAGTTATGCTGGATATAGTAGTCTGGGCTGCAATCTGTTCTTTAATGACTTGAAAGCATTAGTCCAAGATTTCTGGCTTTCAAATCCCATTGAAAAGTCGGGTTTGTTTTTGTTGTTGTTCATGGTTTTTTTGTTTTGTTTTGTTTGGTTTCCTAATGGGCTTGTCTTTATATGTGATTTGATCTTTTTCTCTTACAGGTTTGAATGCCTTTTCTTTGCTCTGTGTGTTTGGAGTTTTGAGTATTATGTGATACAGTGAGTTTCTTGTTCTGACTGCTTTGTGTTCTG
>NW_008462378.1:0-777 GCF_000622305.1 Nannospalax galili
AGACCCCAAAGAAATGTAGCCAGTTTCTTGGCTAAAAGTCAAAATGTCCTGATGTTCTTATGAATACCTTTTGTGACATGTATCTTAGAGTGGTACTTGACTCCTTGAAGTCTCTACTTTTTCTGTGAATCTTTTTCCAACTACGGCTTCTTCAAGTGCTTTTTCATTTATATGTATGTAATTCTCCATTGCCCCCTTTTTCCTTATGGCAGCCTTTCAAGAAGAAAATCCATTTATTCAAATTTGGTTTGAATCTGGGCATGGTGGTACATGCCTTAATCCCAGCTCTTTAGAGGTAGAAACAGGTGGATTTCTGTGAGATGGAGTCCAGCCTCATCTACATAGTGAGTTCCAGGCCAGCTGGGGATATAAAAAAGACAAAAAAAGTGGATTGAACACTTACTCTGTCTCTGCTCTGGGCACCAAAGGTCTTGAATCTTTATAAATTAGCAGGTTACTGATAAACAGACAATTGCAGAGAAAAAAATTATCAAATTTGACAAAGGTAAGGACTGAAGAGGAATTCCCACACACTAGTGGAAATAGGGGATTTGTATAAACACTTGGAAATGCTTTTTAGCAACTAGTAGCAACCAAAGGTTATGTAAGCTTTTCTCACTAATGGACATATAGCTACTGGAAATGCACGCACATGCTCACCAAAGGTCGATGATAATGCTGTTTGTAATGTGTCAGTAGACAGACGGAAGACTGTGGACCCAACAGAGAAAAATTACAAACATGTCTCGTTTGGACATGCTATGTTTCTTAGAATTT
>NW_008462379.1:0-777 GCF_000622305.1 Nannospalax galili
CTGTGTGTTGATTCCATGCCACTCACCCCCACCTTGGCCAGAACCCTTGTTACTTGCAGTCCCTCATGGGCTGAACCCACAAGGAAACCTGCAATGCAAGAGTCTATGTGTAAAGGAAAGCCATGCAGATTTAAGGGGTCATAACCTCTTCTTCTGACCTCTAGGGCTCCGTTTTCTTCCCCCATCCATTTGCCATCTAATCTAACCCCTGTTTCCATTTTGCTCCTCCTAAAGCATTTCCCTTTATATATCATTCTTTGACATAGATTATAGCACATAGTCCACAATTATGTGTCTCCTAACTAAAAACAAGCAAGCCATCCTAGTATCTGAGTCCTTTCACAATGAAATTGGAACTTTGTGTATTACTGTCACTCTTCCACATAAACCTGAAGCTCCAGCAAGACCACTCATTCTCCTTTCCCTTAGTGCATTGACTTCCTCATCATCTCTTTTATGGTTGTCTCCTTTGGCCCCAAACTTGAAATACAATCTATGATTCAAGACCCATCATCAAAACTTCATGCCCAGTGGAGTCTTATCTGCCCCCCACCACATGGCTGTCTTCCAGACTTCCAACAGGAAACACATTTTCATGAACCCACAGAGCAGATGGGTATAGTATCCATGTCAAAGTCAAGAGGGAACAGAGATTTATGGTATTTACTCATAAGAACCTAGTGAATTCTTATTGATCTGAAATTTATTTGGGAGAGTCATCTTTCCTACTATCTTTCTTTTGAGACAGGTAGACCTTCATTTGAGGCCATTCTTTCT
>NW_008462380.1:0-777 GCF_000622305.1 Nannospalax galili
ACCCACATGATGACTAACAACCATCCATAACTCCAGTTCCAGGGGATCCAACGCCCTCTTCTATCCTCTGTGGGCACTGCATGACAGGGATGCACTTACATATACGCAAGCATAACACTCATACACATAAAATCAAAAAATTTTAAAAAAAAGAAGTCAAGGGAGTATAAAAGATTTTGTGCAAAAAGACATCTTAGCTAGCCCTTTTCTTTTTCTTTCAGAAAACAATCTAGAAGTCATGTTTGTGACTGGAGATTAGATTCATAATTGCAAATTTTCATCTACATTTTAAAAACATGGGCACAAAAGCAAAATATAAATGCACACACAAACAAGTGGATATGAGCACATGTGGAACAAACCATTGAAAATCATGCAAGTCTTTTCAAGGCTGTAGTTGGAATGGAATGCATGTATGGTCCTGGAACTCCACAAATGCTCCGTAAGAATGGTGCAGTTTCACTTCCTTACAACTGCATCGAGCAGTCAGTGTGCTGGTGACACATAGCCTTCTCTCAACAGTGTATGGTAGAACAATTCCACCAAGTGCTCAGGGAGGCAGGAATGTTCGTGCATTCTAGTGTCTGAAAATACTCTTTGCAGTAGAGCAGTCCTTGGTGGCTATTAAGGATGACTCCAAGCTATGTGAGGTAGCTCATGCTTTTAATCCCAATACTCAGGAGGCTAAAGGTGGATTACTGAGAGTTTGAGGCCATAAAGTGAGCTCTGAGCCAGCCTGGGCTATAGTGTGAGATCCTGTCTCAGGAGAGGGTGAGA
>NW_008462381.1:0-777 GCF_000622305.1 Nannospalax galili
CAGGTTTGAGTCCCAGCACCCACATGGTGGCTACGAACAGTCCTTAACTCCAGTTTCAGGGAATCCAAAGCCCTCTTCTGACCTCCACAGCACTGCATGGCATGGGTGCACTAACATATATGCAGGCAATACACTCATACACCTAAAAAATAAAAATAAAAAGAGTCATCATTCTTCTCTTACATTATTTCATCTCTCAACTCTAATCAGAGAAGCTTCTCTCTACAATAGATTACATTTAACTCAGAGACACACAACTGGCCAACATGTAGAGTATAAGACTTTGGAATGCTCATCACTAAATGCCACATCTATATCACATGCTCTCCTCTCAAAGCTTAGGGATCACTGTGAAATGGGGTGAGGGAGATTGTAAGGGTCAGAGCCAGTAGATGTCTACAAGGGAACAATGTTCTTCAAACAAAGCACAGCAGTTGCCATATGGAATTGCATGCACAAGATCTGTGCAAGATCAAGGCAGACAAATCTCCATCATGGAGAATAAAGATGGACATGAACTCATACATATCACCTAACTGAAGAATTATTAGAAATTTATAGTTACTTGGGGAAGAAGAGTCAGTTTTCCTTGAAAGAGTAGCCTCTAGTAAGTCAGTCATGATCGAGTGGACAGACATACACCCAAGAGAAACAAAAATGCTATCTCACTGGTTTAAAAAGTGAGTGCCCTCAGGGGCTGGAGAGATTGCTCAGTGGTTAAGAACACTGTCCTTACAGAAGACCTGGGTTTGAATCCCAGCACCCACATGGCAGCTA
>NW_008462382.1:0-776 GCF_000622305.1 Nannospalax galili
CTCCGGAGGATTTTGTTTCCCTTTCTGTATCAGGGATGAGTACATCATTTAATTTATACAGTCTGACATTTTAGAAACCACTTTTCAACAGCATTTGTTAAGTGAAGGCTTTTATGTGTCTTTGCAGGTGGATGACAGTTAGCAGCATGCTTTCCACTGCACTCCCTGACACCGTTTCCCACCCAGGATGTCTGTGAGCGAGAGCGCAGTTTTTGCCTACGAGTCCTCAGTGCACAGCACCAACGTCTTGCTCAGCCTCAATGACCAGCGGAAGAAGGACGTGCTGTGCGACGTCACCGTCCTGGTGGAGGGCCAGCGATTCCGAGCCCACCGCTCGGTGCTGGCTGCATGTAGCAGTTACTTCCACTCAAGAATCGTAGGCCAGGCCAGTGCTGACCTCACCATCACACTGCCTGAGGAGGTGAGGGGCCTTGGGGCCTGGTGATGGCTTAGTGTGACTTAACTGCCTTCTGGGTGTAATGTGAAAAATAGACACCATCTCCCCAGGGAACTGGAGTTGCCAACAAATCATTCTCCAGCAACCTATCTCTGGCTTTTTTCATATAAAATCATGACTTTGAATGTTAGTATTTATTGAACAAGGGGATAATGACTCACTATGTTATTGTTTTTGATAAAATACTTAAATTGTGGTCCACCTGCTAGGTTATAAGTGTTTGGAAGGGTCGTGGCTTGGAGACCACAGGCTTTCTGACCCTCTGTCCTCATGGACTATTTCCTGTGGGGGACAGCTTTGACAAGGTGCAGAGTTTGTA
>NW_008462383.1:0-777 GCF_000622305.1 Nannospalax galili
TTTTTTTTTTTTTAAAAATGGCTTTTTTTCTATTTTCATACAATATAATTTGATGGCATTTAGACCCCTTCTCTTCTTTCACCCCCCCTCCCCTGAATTTAATGAACTCTCATATATATGATATGGTCTATAGAGTCTGATTTGTGTCCTGTCAACTGAGTTTTCTAGGGTCCCTTGCCCCTAGCGCTGTTAGACAAACCACATAACATATCTTTGTCTGAATTTTTCATAGTTTATATCCTGGGGAGGGGAAACAGTAACTTACAAAGGTGAATACCCCGCACCCTGTTCCTCTTTGTGGCTCAGCGGCAGGCCGTTCCAGGTCGCTTCTGTGCCCTGCCCACAGTCACTGTTAGCTTTCACCCATGCCTTGTGGGCCCATGGTCTCGCCCCAAGTCGGTAAATGCCCCCTCTCTATCCACCTGATGGAGACACTGGGGCCATTCCTTTCTGCTCCGATCTGGTGCTTCCATCCCAAGGTGGTCCCCAGGCCTCCTCCCTCACCGGCTAACTTTCCACAGTCAATTCTCAGAAGCAGGCCAACTGGGACACATGTCCCCAAATGTCCTTCAGTGTAGTTCATTCACTGGGCCCAAGAAGAGTCCCATCCCTATAAGATACTTTCTCTCTCCTAGCAGTTATCAATTGGTAAAAGTTCCTAAGGTTGTGTTGAAGTTTATTACCCACATCCCCATGTCTATGCTGAGATTTTTCTGATTTGAACTCGCACAGGACTTGTGCATGCTGTTACCATTGCTGTGAGTTCATATGAGTAAC
>NW_008462384.1:0-777 GCF_000622305.1 Nannospalax galili
GAAGCAGTGTCTTCTCAACAGGGGCAGGGTTCCATTGACTCCATCTCTTAAAGTCCCACATGTGACATTTTTACATATTCTACAAGTGGGAGGACCTCCTATAACTCAACTGTTAGGGGACTATTACTTAGTGTTCCACTATGGACATGGTGGGCTCTCTATTTAGAGAAACTATGAGTTTGTGCCACCTATAATTTGGGAATGACTTAGACAGCCAGAAGTGGGGTATGTAGTGGACTCTAGGACTTTGCCTTTCCCAGTGATAGGCTCACAAGCCTGCAAGATTGCATACACTGCTGCTAACTGCTCAACACTTAACTCAATCTGGATATCAGATCTCAGCTCCCTTCCACATTTGTGACCAAAATCCTGTGGGTAATTACATCACCTCCATACACTGCCAAAGAACCCATCCAAAACCTGACATGTCGCTGGTTGTAGTCAGTGCAAGTGGTTGGGTCTGGTCAATTGTCTTGTGCATCTGTGCTCTGCTTTTGGACTTCTTGGAAGCTACAATCATTCATTCAGCTGCTTCAGTCTGGTCCCTGTGACTCCTTTTCTTTGTTGGATTGTAAGCAGTTTATACTATGTACTCCTAGCTGAACTGGAGCTCTCTATAAAGAACAAACTGACCTCAAAGGTTACAAAGGTCTATCTGCCTCTGTCTTCCAAGTGCTAGGCTGAAAGTACATGACACCATGCCTGGTCCATGTTACTTCATTTTTCCATAATGTATACAAGGGATATAATGCGTGGGACAGGTGAGGGATAAATACT
>NW_008462385.1:0-761 GCF_000622305.1 Nannospalax galili
AAAAAATGGTTGGGTTTTTTTTTTTTTTTTTTTTTTTTGCTTTGCCTTTTAAATGATTTATTCTCACCCAGGATGGAGTCCCTCAATCTCTTGAATATCAGGCTCTGCTGCATGTTGCATCAGCCTCCTCCACAGGGTGCAGCATGCCTCCACTTGCCTGCTGTTCCATTGTCCACATCACGGTTTCCATTTCTTTTCAAATGCCCATCACGGTTTTTATGGCCTCAAGGTCTGTTATTATTATGACAGTTTATACTTTAGCATATGCATGGGCATAATCAGTAAGAATAGATTGTCAAAAAGATATCAATCCCTTATAATTTAGCACTCTTAACTAAATGGGAGAGGGCGAAGTCTAGAGACTTCTACACTTTAGCGATTAAAATCAAGTGTTCCATTAGCCAAAGGTATTTATCTGTATATGATCCTCTTTCAGATGATTTTCCCAAAGCAAACGGGGAATGGAAATCAGTGTGAACTTTTAATAACTGCTTCTTAAAGATCTTTCTAATAGTATTTTCAAAGTCTGTGCATATATTTGGGTAAAGAGTTTTGCCAAGGTGCTATTTATTGACTAATTTCTTGCCCACATCTGCTTATTATTGGTCATTATTCCATGAAAGTTTGCTTTATTCATTTACACATTAGAGGGATGACCAGGGAGGGACACAGTGCAATTCTGTCATGTACAATGAGCAATCAGGACCTTCTGCCTCCAAACATGTACACACACACACACACACACACACACACACACACAC
>NW_008462386.1:0-777 GCF_000622305.1 Nannospalax galili
AATAATAAAAAAACAAATAAAAACATTATTTATGCTTTGTGTGTATGAGTGTATTGCCTGTATGCATGTAAGTGCCTAGTACCAACAGAGGTGAGACAAGAGTGTTAGATCCCCTGGAATTGGATTTTCTGAAGGTTGTTAGCCACTGCGTGAGTGCTGGGAATCAAATCCAGGTCCTTTGCAAGAGCAGCCAGTGCCTTTAACCACTGAGCCAGGTCTCCAGCCCTTGCTTCTTTTTTCTATGTTGTACTTTGTTGTTTGCTGTCTCTATCCTTTTTAGTTTCCTTTCCTCATTATTTCCCTCTATAAAGACCTGATGAGAAATTTTATATTCCAGGCAGACATGGTGAAGGTGGCAGAGTGGGCACAGTCACAAATGATCTTCTTCATGTAATCTTGCAATATAATAGAAATGTACAAGTATGTTTGGGCCATGTTATTGAACAGCAAGAAGTCAAGCTATAGGGCAGAGTGATAGAAAACCATAAAAAAGTGACAGAACTCATCAGGGAACTTGTCCCTGAAGAAAACTCACTCTCCCTCTCCCAGCAGCCACTGACTCCCTTCAGGTGCTCATCTAGAGATGGGGCCTTGTAAAATTTCGTCCACCCACATTGGCATGTTTAGTGTCTTTATTATGTAGGTTCCATTCGGACTACCGTGTTGTTGAGACGTCATGGTGCAGCTTCCCTGCCATGTCTAGGAAACACTGTCTAGCCACAGGCTTGCTGGTCCTCTGGCTCTCACAATCTTTCTGCCCTCTCTTCCAATGTGTTC
>NW_008462387.1:0-777 GCF_000622305.1 Nannospalax galili
AACAGAAATTGAAAATACTCTTCCATAGTTTTCAATCTAAGTAAATTAACTCAAGAGAAAATGAGATCAAAATACAGTAGAGAATGCTGACACTGTGGTACCTAGGAGGGTCCTGGAAGGGCTGGGCCAGGAGGCCTCCATATGCTTCCTGTCATCAGCCAGACAAAACCACAGCCTTGACACTACTGAGAAAGCATGGACCACTCTCTGCAGAAGGTGCCCTGAGCACAGTAAGGGTGTTTATCAGGATCTTCAGCCTCCACACACAAGATGCCAGCAGCAACTTCCTACTGCTCTTTCTGTCCCAAGGTTATAACAAAGTCTCCAGACACTACCAATGAGTCTAATACTTAAAGAACCACTGTGCTAAGTTATGTCTGACCCCATTGCTACTCCAAATCCATTTTTTCTGTTCTCTTGATTACTCACTGCACATTACTGCCAACACATCTGGTCAGTAGCTCTTGGTCCCTGGGGTACATTAGAATCACCTGGCAGCTTTAAATCATCTGATCTCAAGACCCCACCTCAAGAAATTGTGGTTGAACTGGTCTGAAGCTGAGCCCTGGAAACAAAGGTTCTGGGAATTTAAAGCGTGGCTAGGATGAGAATCACTGAACCTAATAGTGAATCCTGGCTTACTACTCCCTCAAATGGCTTCTCAAAAAAGACTTCATGACATCACAACCATTAATGATTCTAGCAGCAAAAAGCACTGCACTGCATTATGTTTTGTGATGTGCTTCTTATTGGAAGACATATCATTCCACACAACAA
>NW_008462388.1:0-776 GCF_000622305.1 Nannospalax galili
TGGTAGCCTGAGAAAAGCCAGGTTGCAAATACTTAACTTTACCCACATCAAGGGAATTGGGAAAAGAAGGCTCTGTCTTGACCAGGAGGGGAAAGAAATGCACAGCTAGGAATGGCTCTTCTTAGTTTTTGAGATAGGGTCTCTCTCTTTCTAAACAGAGGCGGCTGGCCTGGAACTGTTAATCCTCCTGCCTCAGCCTCCTCAGTGCTGGGATTACTGATTCATGTGACCAACTTGGCTGCATCTGGGGAGAGAACTGAGATTTTTAAGTTGAGCCATCAGTGAGGTTGATGTACAGAATGACCACCTGTCTTCTACCTTCCAACAAGCTGTTATTTCCTCTGATTATAGCTGGTTACATTTTACCTTAAAGAGCTCACCCTGTATTGCTGAACATTAACCATGTATGAAGTACATCAAAGACAGTTAAAAGAAGGGATGGGAGATAACTGAGTGAGAAAAGTACTTGCCTTGCAAATATAAAGACCTGAATTTGATCCTCAGAATCCACTTAAAAATGAAAGAAACTGGATATAGTGACACATTCTTATAGTCCCAGTGCTAAGGAGGCAGAGGCAGGTAGATTTCTGAGGCCAGCCAGTCTCACCTACTGGAAGAGCTCCAGGCCAGTAAGAGATCTTATCTCAAAAGCAAAAGGTAGACAGTGTCTGAGGAAAGACACCTGGGACTGTCCTCTGGCCTCCACACACGTGTACCCCCCGACATCCACACATGTGGAGCCCCGACACAAACACACACACACACACACACACACA
>NW_008462389.1:0-777 GCF_000622305.1 Nannospalax galili
ATATTTCTGATCTTAGCTTCCTAATTGACTCTGTGTCTTTAAGTTAAAACATGCTATAAACTGCCCCTTGCTATTTGTTGATTTGATGTCCCTGGGTCAAATGCTGTTAACATATTCTTCATGGAATTCTCATGACAACTTTAATGAGCTAATAGTAATTACAAGGTAATGTAATCTGAATACAGTGTGGTTATGTAACTTGATGTAGATTCAGTAATTGTGGAAACTGGAATTTGACTCTAGTAAGTTTTGGAAGCAGTTTGTCCTGTTTAGACTGCACACTGACCAGAAGCTGTCTACGGGCCTTCAGGAGGCCCATTATTCTTGTAAACCCTTGTCAATCTTAGGAACTAAAGCAAACAAAAGCAAATTCAGTACAGTGTGTGAGAACTCTACCTGATGTGGTTTCAGCTGCTGCAGAGCCACGTTGACTTCCTTTCCCTCTGTTCTAAAGTTTCATGCATAGTTAAGATAATTGCATACTATTGCATAGAGCATTCACCCACATACCTGCAGCATGATTTTGCTTATTGTTTTGGTTGTCTGCTTCAGTGGTATGGTGTACTGAACCCAGGCCTTCACTCACACTACACTAGCACCCTTCCACTGAGCTATATGCCCAGACTTTATTTTTGTTTTTGAGACAGTGTTTCATGTAGCCCAGGCTGACCTCTTGCTCACTATGTGGTAGAGTCTGGCCTTGAACTTCTGATATCTTTTTTTATTATTATTATTTTATTTTATGTGTATGCGTGTATTGCCTGTGTGTAGGTAAGT
>NW_008462390.1:0-777 GCF_000622305.1 Nannospalax galili
CTCCCTGTAGCCCCAGATGGCCTGGAACTCACTATGTAGACCAGGCTGACCATGATCTCACAGGACCCCCTGCCTCTGCCTCCCAGGTGCTGGGATTAAAGGCATGTGCCACAATGCCCAGTTCATA
This sequence comes from Nannospalax galili, assembly GCF_000622305.1. Taxonomy (NCBI): domain Eukaryota; kingdom Metazoa; phylum Chordata; class Mammalia; order Rodentia; family Spalacidae; genus Nannospalax; species Nannospalax galili. The sequence goes on from NW_008462390.1 coordinate 128, forward strand.
TGCACATTTTATAGATATATCAAAGTTCAAATATATGACAGTAAGACTATAAACTGTCTTAATATGATTACCCATAGTGAAAATTCTGGTGATGAAATGGTGCACAGCACCCCTTTCAATGTGAATATTTTTTGAGGTCAGTGTATCTGCAATAGTTATTAATTATACTTTTCATCTGACATTGGTGTATTCTTTATCTTGTCTGTTAGATGTAGCGTGAACCCTGAATGTGCGTCCTTCTTTCTCTCTCCCAGGATGGAACTGTGTATCAGCATGGTGCAGTGCTCTCTCTTCTTAGAGGTAGTATAAAGCAGCAATTCAAAGCAGGGACTCCAGTAACAGATGGCTCAGACTGATAATTCACTATCTTGACTTGCTAGCTGGTTACCTTTGGGCAAATGTTTTAACTGTCATTAGTTTCCTAAGGATTATCAAAGCACAGTACTATATCAATGGGTAAATGGGGACAACAGTCCATATTATTTCTGGAGACTGGGAAGTTTCTGCAGAGTGACTCAGGCTCCCTCAATTCTGAGAAGAGTCTTTCCTGGCCTCCCCTTGACTCCTAACAGTATATGGTAATCCTTGGGATTCTGGGGCTTCCCGCTGCATAGCTTCAATCTCTGCCTCAGTCACTACATGGCCTCATG
>NW_008462391.1:0-777 GCF_000622305.1 Nannospalax galili
CCCCCCCATTACTCTGCAGGAATCTGGGTCTCCCTTATCTCTATGTGCCTCCTTGTTTCTTTAGTCTCCCTCAGAGTAGCCAGAGTTCACATCAAAACCCAAGTTGATCTGGTATCTGTGCTTTTCCACAGGTCTTCATGTCTTACTATAACATCCAAACTCTTCTTTTTCTGTTTGTTTTGGGAGACAGGGTCTCATGTATCCCAGGCTGACCTCCAACTCACGATTCTGCCTCTACAGCCCACGTGCTGGGATTATAGCTGGAAAGGTCCTTAGGACCAAGCCTCTGCTTGCCTCTTTGACTTGATTGCGGACTAGTCTTTATTCTACATAAGGTTTTGGCTACAAACATTACTTGGAGTGTTCTCTTCCTGTAATTCTTCCTTTTCTTTTGACACAGCTGAATCCTTTTCTCTCAGAGCAGACCTCAAGGGTTGTCTCCTACAGTGCTCCCCTGACCTCCTTCTCCCGGGTTTGCCTCAGCGTGGGGTCGGTTTCCATTCATAACGCCTCATAACTTGGAATTGTTTCTTCCGCTCGTCCTCCCTCCCTCCCTCCTTCTCTCCCTCCCTCCTTTCCTTTCTTCCTTCCTTTGCTCTTCCCTAGGACACTGCCTCATGAAGCCAGCTCACAATTCACTTGTGAGTCCCTGGTGCTGACCAAACTGAAATACACAGACTATGCCTCATGAATATTGTTTAAATAAGAGCAGTGCATCTTTATTACTTTTATTTTTATTTTGTGTGTATGAGTGTTTTGCCTGCATGTATGTAAGTG
>NW_008462392.1:0-778 GCF_000622305.1 Nannospalax galili
AGGACCACCCCTAGGAAGGCAGGTTCACCTTAAGTCATGCTAAATAGATGCACAGAACACCTAGTACATTAATGAGAAAGCAAACTTTTCCTGCCTGGAGTCCTGCCTCCTAGCGCAGTGCTTCAAGACGGGTCATAGACATGTAGTTCTCTGTAAGTCTGCTCCCTTTTCTGAATTCTTCAGAAAAGCACAATCTCTTTCCTTTTCTTCATATCCTTTTCTAAACATGCTTTCTTCAAAGCTTTGGACTGCTCTGGCATCTTATATTTCTTTGCTTTTTTTCTCTAAAGCTTTCTTCTCCTTGCCATGTGACTTCCAGTCCACCACTGGTCTGACCTTCATGCTGACTCTAAACCTACATGGCCTCCTGGCTTTTTTCCTTCTCCCCTTCCATCTCCTCAAAGCAGGTGCTAAGATCACCAGTTTGCCTGCCTGAGCATTTCTCTCTAAAATGCTAATAAAATTGTCTAAAGTTTGAGTCTTTCTTAAATTCTTTTATGAATGAGACTAAGAATCCTCTAGAGGTGGTCTTTCTCCATGCATCAAAATAAACCTTAAAGGAAGTTCCAAGAGCTTCTAGGTACCCTGAGCATACAGAAATGTTCCTTCATCACTGTTTGCTCCTATTATGAGCTACATAGCTTTGTGATCACACCCATCCTCCAAAATGAAAATTGGTCCAAGACCAAATGAAGCTTTTGGTCAAATACGACTATGAATTTCAAGATGGCAGCTACAAAGCATTAATACAAGTATGGGCCCTCGAACTATAGTTCCT
>NW_008462393.1:0-777 GCF_000622305.1 Nannospalax galili
GTCATGTGGGTGTTGGGATTTGAACCTGGGTCTTCTGCAAGAACAATCAGTCTTTTTAACCACTGAGCTATCTCTCCAGCCCCCACAACTTATTTTAAAGGCACTAAATTTTGTATAAATAATGTATCATGCTTCACATGGTGGCCAGTGTCCAAGACAGTCCTCATCATCCCCACCCACCTCCTGGTGTTCATATCTTAGCAGCCCCTCCCTACAAATAGACCAAAAGTAACTGGCAGTCATAGGTGACCAAAGACACCATGGTTTTCCATCCTGGGCATGCCCTTGGGCACTCTGTGCAAACACGGAAAATCCACATTGTGAGTAACCCTATGAAGAGATCCAGCAGGTTAAAAATAAATTGATGCCTCCAACCTGAAGCCGCATATAAGAACTTGGAGGTGGGTCTTCCACCACAACCAGCTTTAATTGCAGCCTCATGAACAAATCTGGGCAGGAACCATCAGGGAAGCTGCTCTGGAATACCAGATCCTCAGACATAGGTGAGGTGACACATTTGTTGCCAATCATCTTGGCATGGGGACAGGTTAAGAGGGCTGTGTAGGAAATGCCCAGAATTAACCTAGAAACAGGATTCAACTGCACTGGAGGGAAAGTCGGCAGTACACACTCCCCTCTCCCCTCCATTTCAGCTTGTTCAGTCTGTCTTAGCATCAGGGAAGTGCCATCCCACATGTCTTGGGAGCTGAAAGCCTGAGCTCCACGGCTGGCAGAGCTGGTCTCTTCTGAAGGCTGTGAGGGAAAGGCCTGTCATAC
>NW_008462394.1:0-777 GCF_000622305.1 Nannospalax galili
AGATGGAAGCATGGGAGGAGGGGAATCTGTGGGGGGAAATAAGTCTTCTTTAGCATGATCAGATGAAGGGAAGCAATGAGTGAGTGCTCTTCCTTTGTGACAGCAGCACTGTCCATTTTTTATTATTTTCCTCCATATTTCTAAACTACTGGTTCCTTCTTTCAGGAATGGAGATTGCAATCCGATATACTACCTAAAAAGGCCGTAACCTGAGCTTCTGTCCATTTAATACCTCTAGAATTTAGCATGCATTTAACAATAGGTTGAAAGTGAGACTGGTCTTGAGAAAGCAAGTTACCAAATTAGTGATAATTATGTTTACCCCTTACCTATGAACCAGCCACGACAAGGGGATCAGATCAGCCGAAGGGGGAGGATGGCTGTGTCCTCATTAAAGCAGAGTGTCTCAGTCTCAGGTGCCAGTTATCAAGAATCATGTTTTCTTTGCTCAGCATAAACCTTGATTCCAGGAAAGAGACACTACATGGGCAACAGAGGAGGACTCTGGGACATGTGCCATTCACAAGAAGCTGTTTATTACAAATTCAGAGGTTATTTATACATTACAAAGAACTGGCAGCCATGTGGGGTGTGGCAGTCACATACAAAGATTTAGGGCACAAATAGGACATTTAGCCTTTCACTTGGTGCCAGCAGGATACTTAAACTTTAATCGAGTTCCAGTGCCTGTCTGTTCTTTATTGGACACAGTGTTTTCTTTCTTAGGGTAAAATCATGCTAAACTTTTAGCTTTTCATTCATGAGTAAATTGTTAAT
>NW_008462395.1:0-777 GCF_000622305.1 Nannospalax galili
TGCAAACCCAGAGTCCCCAGTTAAGAATATAAAATCTGCCTTTGTCCACTGTAGCACCCTGCTTCAGGAATTCTTCCCCTACAAGTGACTTCTATGTATCTTGTCACCTATGGATTCTAGCTACAAATCCCACTTGCCCAGCTGCTGGCATCCCTCCAGAGTCATGTTTATAAAATGTTTCAAACAGATATCTCTTACTATATCATCATCTTGGCTTTGACGTTCTAGTTTAAAATGGACACAGTGAGACTCTGCCTCATGTCCTAGCCCTGGTGCCTGAGGGTGACCCAGCCTGGCCTTTGCTCAGTGGTTTGCAGAGCCATCCTCATAGACCACTGACTGAGAGGCCACGAAAGGCTCGTTCTGTTTCTGATCCTCCTTCATGCCAGCTGCTTGGTCAGTGATGGAGGAGAAGGACAGCTGGTCATGTTCTACGATGTGAACTTGGTCTTCATTTTTGTCTTTCTTCACATAGAACATCTTCCTGAATTTCTTCAGCTCATGGAGTTCACAGAAGGTTTCTAGAACGACCAGCATAGCGATGAGACCAAGGAGCAGGTAACCTGCATGTCAGAAAACAGGACAGCGTCTCAGTGTGACCTAGTTTCTGTGGAATCAAGTGACTCACCTGCTCCAAAGCAGGTGCAGACAGCTTTCTAGAAATGTTTGAAGTCCAAGACTCAAAGAGGAAATGTCCAGAGAAAGGAAATTAAAATGATAGCTGTCCATGAACTTGGACTGTTTAGAATCACAGGCTTTGATTTGTGTGTGTGTGTG
>NW_008462396.1:0-778 GCF_000622305.1 Nannospalax galili
GTGGCTTGTCTTTAAAGCCCTCCCCGAACTATCGTTTCATTTCATTGGAATTAATCCCAAACTCACACTGGGAAAGTATTTTCTGGGATAACGTTAGTTTAAAAGTATAATGCAGTCGATGTTATTCTAAGATATGACCATCGACGCACATGCCTGAAAATAAACAACAGCTTTAAATTTTCAACTATGAAACTGGCGTAATGGTATCTTTCAAAATTGCTAAACATTTCATAACTCAAGAAAGAAATGCTGATGTCTCTCTAGTTACATAAAATTGTTTATTCATGAATATCTGACTTCTTTAAAACTCTCCGGTGTCGTGTGTGTATGTGCACGTGCGTGTACATGAGGCGCATTTTAAAGTCAGGTGTTTTCTACTCTATCACCCTCCACCTTTCTTTCTCAGACAAGGATCAGCAAACGCCCAGAGTCCGCCTGTCTTCTCCCTCCCTACCGCTGTACCGGGGTTGCAAACCTGTGTTGTAACCAGGCTTTTACGTGGGTTCTGTGGATCTAAACCGTGCGCTCTACCCACCGCACTGTCTCCCCAGGCCCTAAAACCCTAACCTCCCGTGCTCTCTGCTGGCCTGACAGCTGTGCTTCCTGAGAACACAGTAAAAGATGGGCAGTCTGTCCCCCAGAATAGTGCTGTAGCTCAGACCTTTGTGTAACCCTGTCCTTCAGTATTTTACTTCATCCTGAGTTACCCACTTTGTAAACCTACCTTGTAAACAAGTAACTCTGAAGATCTGATAGTTGGATTCCTGTTGACACTTTG
>NW_008462397.1:0-778 GCF_000622305.1 Nannospalax galili
GCTGTTGAATCCATGGTTGTTTTTCAAGCCAGGTTGACCGTATTAGTAGCCACTAAGGGAGTATTTACACCATGAAAATCAGCAAGCAGTGTGAACAGAGGCTTTTGCCCCCTGTAGAAAGCTGGCTAGCTAAATAGTTACTACAAAACACCAATTCCTGCTTAAAAAACATAGATAAAAACTTGTAGTTCTCAGTCATGACTCTGGGCACCCAAGTGACATTTGGCAATGTCTGGACATAATTGGTTGTTAACACTGAGGGGAGAGGTGTGTTGTGCTATAAATGTGAAATATCCCCTATAAGCTCGTATATTTGAACACTTGGTTGCCAGCTGGTGGTGCTGTTTTGAAAGGTTGTGGAATCTTTAGGAGGGAGAGCCCAACCTTTAGGGTGGGGCCTTAAGATTTGATAACCTGGCTCCACTTCCTGTCTGTCCTCTGCTTCCTGACTATGGAGGCAATGTGAGCAGCTGCCTTCTGTTCCTGCTGCCAGCCCTCCCCGACCATGATGGACTATACCTCTCAAACTGTGAGTCAAAATAAACAGTTCCTCCCTTAGGTTGTTTCTTGTTAGGTATCTGGTCTCAGCATACAAAGCAACTGCTGCAGGGTGCTACTGAAATCTACTGGATATAAACGAGATGCTGCTAAACACTGCAGCAAACCCATACAACAAAAATTAGAAGTATCCAGACCCAGATTTCATAGTGCCAAGGCTGAGAGCCTAAAGGATAAATCTCGAGAAAGTGGAGCTCCCTGACTGGCCCTACTCAAGACT
>NW_008462398.1:0-771 GCF_000622305.1 Nannospalax galili
CCCAGGCCTGGAGCAGAGTCTCCCTCACAGCCCTCAGAAGGAAAGTGACGTCTAGACAGGTTTGGTCTTCAAACTTCTAGCTTCTAGAGCTTCAGGAAAGCAAATGTCTGCTGCTAAAGTCACTCGGTTTCTTACACTTGGTTAAGGCAGACCAGCAAGCTCATCTAAGTAACCCAAGTGAAAAATCCTCATTTACTGCAAGATTTAAATGTCAAAGGGAAAAAACAGTTGAGTTTTCAAACCAAGGGGGAAAAAGAAGTGTCCTCAGGCTCTGGTAAAAACCCATTCATCAAAAACTACCCAAGGTTGAAGTTGGGTGATAACACTGGTTACTGATAAATAATAGTTCTTAACACATACTGGCCACAGCACTATGTGTTTAACATAAAATATCCCACTTGATTCTTCCAAAAATAGATTGAACTAATTTACTGGTAACAACATGGGCCTCAGGGAGTACAGTGCATTTACTGAGCAATCAGGAGCACCAGAGTTTGGATCCCAGCACCCACATAACAAGCTGAGATTCCTGCACACAGCTGTAATTCCAGCTCCAAAGAGGGTAGAGACAAGAAGATTACTGGAGCTTTCTGGCTTCCAGTGTAACAGAAAAACACAAGCCCCAAGCTCAGGAAGAGACCATATCTCAAATGAACAAGCAGAGAGTGACAGAGGAAGACACCTGAAGCCCTCATCTGGCCTCCAGAAATGTACAGAGGTGTATACAAACAGAGAGAGAGAGAGAGAGAGAGAGAGAGAGAGAGAGAGAGA
>NW_008462399.1:0-777 GCF_000622305.1 Nannospalax galili
CTTCCCTGAAGACTAGCTTGCATGGTATCAGAGGATACTATACAAGCTACCAAGGGAGAAAACCAATCAATGGTCTTATCTAGCTTTAAAACCTAATTACAATGACTGGCCGAGCAAACTATCACTGTTGACACACTAGTCACACTTATATTGTAGGTAATCAACAGCTATCTAATTGGAATTAAGACTAGCTCAATGGGAGGTATCTTCTGTGTGGTACTGCAAATATAGCCAAATAGACATGGCTGGAGAGGTCATAGGTCCTAGAGAAAAAAACTTTTTGCCACATTCCTAGACCAATGTGATTTCTTACTTAGTCTAAAAATGCATCCTCATGTTTCAGACAAATGTCCTTTTCACACTCACCAAAGAAGCTTCTTTTGAAACAGATGGAAAGTATTACAGAGTTCCAGAACTGGTCAGACTCCAAGTGTCTGTAAGATGCTTAAGCTTAAGTGACAAATCTTCAATGAAACCTCTACACATAGGATGACTGCATTTCTTTAACTCTCACCAGAGACGTTTCCTTACGCAGCAGATGATGATTAACACAGAAACCCACAATTAGTCGATGTGAGAGAACAAGAGGCTTATTCCTGAATAAGACAGCATTTCAAACCTCTGCCTCCCAAGGCTCAGGAATCACTGGAGAAGAGAAGACAGAAAGATTGTAAGAGATATGGGGTGGATTACCACAAGAAAAGAGTCTTCCAGACAGCTGGTAATTTGCTCATATGAACTCACAGCAATGGTGACAGCATGCACAAGTCCTGTGTA
>NW_008462400.1:0-778 GCF_000622305.1 Nannospalax galili
TCTATCTACCTACCTATCCATGTCTGTGACATGTGCAATTTGATCTTGTTTTGTCTTATAAAATGGAATTGTGCTGCAACTGGACACATTTAAACTATCCATACATTATGGGTGTCCATGGAGCCAGCAAGTAACACAAAACACATGCTTACGAAGCCTGTTGAGCATTCCTGGGTGTTTGGCTGAAGGAGGCTGTGTCTGAGCCTTTCCTTATTGGTGGTTCTTTCTAAAAATGCCACACAGTTTCACAAATATTGAGCACACATACTGGAAGTTTTACTGTTCAGGGTGATTTTTCAGGGGTTGAAGGTTATAAGGGACTATGACTTCTGTGTGTTATGGATGATGCTTGGTGGCTCCCCGAAGTCTGACTCATCCTCTCTTCTCAGTGCACAGTTCTGTTAGTACCAATGTTGCTGGTACTTGTCTTCAGTCTCAGTGTGAGCTGAGGCCGTGGAGAATTCTTACCGATTCAAGTCACAGGATCTTGGCTACATATGACTGGCTCTATCAGGAATGTTTCCTGTTGGTGTGACAAGAATCTGAAGAAGGAAGGGTTTGCTCTGGTTTACAGTTTGAGAGTATGGTCTCTGATGGTGGGAAGGCATGGCAAGAGACCTTCAGGCAGCTGGTCACATTGTGTCCACAGTTAGGAAGTAGAGAGACGAATGTTGGCTCTTAACTTACTTTCTCCATTTAAAAAAATTGTTTTTATTGAATTTTTATATATTTCATACAGAACATCTCAAACAATCTTAATCATCTTTATACCCCTGTC
>NW_008462401.1:0-778 GCF_000622305.1 Nannospalax galili
CTCTGTCTCTTCTCATAAGGACACTAAGCCCACGGTGAGAGCTACACCCTCACCACCTAGTTGTTTCCCCCCCAAAGCCCCTATTCTCAAACCCCGTCCACATATGAACTGGGGACACAGATATTCAGTCCATAACAAAGGGGAAACGAATGCAAGGTTGGAAGGCAGTTTGAAAGCAGCCGCTGAGACTGAACATGCGCTTGCCCCATGACCCATTAAGTCCATCGCTTAGTACATGCTCAAGAGACGCCTGTGTGTTCAACAAAAGATACACGTCAATAGGTTCGTGAAGCACTTTCCATAACAGCCACATGCTGAAAATAATCCAAACATCCTTTACCAGTGGGAGAATAAATGAGGAAATATTCACACGATGGGACATTGGACAGCATGGAACATAAATGAACTAAACCACAGGCACCAATACAGAGGAAGCTCGGATGCTGAGGGAAAGAGGCAGACGAGGACGCGGACGTTACTGTAGGCTTCCGCCTGCCAAAAGTTCAAAATTTACACATTCATTTGTGGGGGCAAAAGCCAGGAGAGTGGTCAGGCTTGGGGCTGAGCAGACTAGTAAGGAGAGGAGGGGATGAGCCGCTCCCAAGGCTGTGGAGTCGTTTCTCCGTCTGGAGGTTGGCTCGGGGGTGAGCTCACTCTGTGAACATCTGCCTGTCTGTGTACTTTAATGTATTTAAGCTATACTTCAAAAAAGTATATACAGGGCTGGGGAGGTAGCTCAGTGGTTAAAGTACTTGCTGGGTGTTCTAGTTTTTTTTTT
>NW_008462402.1:0-778 GCF_000622305.1 Nannospalax galili
AATTGCATACATGTGTACAGTGAAGTATGGTCTCATCCAATCCTCTCTTTCCTCTGACTGAGGAATGGAACTTCGTGTCTTCTTTAAAAACAATAGCCCACTAAGTGTAATTATTGTTGCCTGTATATATGCCTGAGTGTTTGACCATTTACTGGAGCATGGGAAACCTGCCAATGGCCACACCCTCAGAAAAGAATGATTCTTCTACCTCAGCAGCTATCCACTCCAAACAGCTTCTCTCCAAGGGGGAGAGCTCTGTCCCATCTAGGCTGGAACTTTGGCTGGCTTAATCCTGTACAAGCAAACACTGCTTCTGTAAATTCACGATTGCAATAGCCATGCCATGTCCAGAAGATAGCATTTCACAGCTTCCCCATCCTTAGTTTCTTTCATTCTTTCTGCCTTCTCTTCCATGATGTTCCCCGAGCCTTGATGGGTAGGTTATAAAGGGGCTGCATCTAGGGCTAAGAACTCATAGTCACTTATTCTTAGCACTCACAAACATTATGGGAGTAACTAGTCACTTTCTGTTTGGATTTAAGGCCTGCTTCACAAAATGGAATCCAAAATTGATACTGTTATCAGAGCCAAGAACCTGTGGCTAAACAGGTTGTGGGCCATACTGGAGAACCTCCTACTATCTATCATTCTGCTAAGTAGGCATAATAGTGAACTGATTCACAATGCTTACTGTTATATCTATAGATCAGTGGATCTCTCAACTCTCACCAACAAAGCTTCTTACAGTAGATGGCTATGTGTGTGTGTGTGTGTGTGT
>NW_008462403.1:0-778 GCF_000622305.1 Nannospalax galili
ATGTAGCATTCTTCACCGTCTTTCGGTCACTATTAAAATGGGAAAAGTAGTGTCTCGTTTTACAGATGACAGATTTAATTGGCTGGGAAGAAAGGAAATGGTACCGCAACTTTGTGTCCTGCCTTAAATATTGTCTGCCGTAAGGTGAGAGGGAACATGGGTCTTCAGCCTCATGGGGGATCCACATTGTGATCAGGGACATGCTCAGAGTAAGAGATTTGATTGAGGAAGTCAGGAAGAGCATTTTATCTAGAGTTGCCATTCCCTCCTCCAAGCCAAGGAAACTCCTGGCAAATTCCTTAATGCCCTGCAGGTGGCACCACTGACAAGGAGTTCTCTGTCCAGGAGAGCCAGGCTGAGACTTGTGAACTCTGGCCTTCCCATCAACTCACAGGTAAGACTGAAGACACACAACAAAGGGGAAGTGACTGATCCGGCATCCCTGGCCCTCACAGGCTTGTCAGTCTTTGTTCTGACAACTACTGGAGGAAGGTATGCCTGGTGTTAGGCCACTGTGAATCAGACAGTCACACATCCCACATCCAAAGAGTTTCTTGAGCTCAGCCCTCACCCCAACCCCCAGTCTAGGCCAGACATGAAAGCGTGGCCTTGGGGTCAACCATGCAGTAAGGGCGGGGCATGTTGCTGCATTAACCTGAACTCACTAACACAGTCAGTCCTTACTGATGATGAGTATTATGTTGCTGCTACTGATGCCATTGTGTGGCTGACTAGCTTCTTCCTGTCACCTGAGCCCTAAGTCACCGCTTACAGACAG
>NW_008462404.1:0-777 GCF_000622305.1 Nannospalax galili
TCTGTGGGCATTGCACCACATGGGTGCACTTACCTACATGCAGTCAATACATGCACACACATAAAATAAAAATAGTAAATAAATTATTCTTAAGAAAGAAAAACTCATCCTGTTTTTATTCAACATATTCGATCTCAGACGGAATCACCTGGTCCCCTCACAGAAGGAACGCGGCATGCCGATTCCTTAGTTCTGTCTCTTTTTCAACATGCAGCTGCCTCCCATTTCTTCTGTCATCAAGGGGCTAAAACTTGACAGAAACACTTTCAATTATCATAGATTTAGCTCAGCAAATTACCTGGTCCTGTGCTGACTGCCAAACCTTGGGCCCTAGTGTTCGGAGTGGAGTTAATCCTTGAGGTTTCCATTCTAATTAACTTTAGCAAGCGGCTATAACTCACATCGATTCCTTTGGTCGTCTTAAATTTGTTCCTGTATGTGCCGATACTTTTTCAGGCTTTTTTTTCACTTGTGCCCAAACACATGACTCTGGTCCAGCTGCTTGTAGACATTTGTGCTATACTTTCCCTGTTATGTGGATCCTGAAACAGATTAGAACAGACGGTGGTCCTGCTTATGTATTACAAACTTTTATCTCCTTTTGCCAACTTTGGGAATTTCATGTCCCTCACGGCATTCCGTTTAACTCCCGTGGACAAGCCAAAATTGAATGAACTCATTTACTACCCAAAAATCAAACACACAAACAAAAACAGGGAATAAGGGATTAACCACTCAGGAAAAACTTGCTAAATCAACTTATACTTCAAATTTTTT
>NW_008462405.1:0-778 GCF_000622305.1 Nannospalax galili
TTCCAGGGGATCCGACAGCCTCTTCTGTCCTCTGCGGGCATTGCACAGCACAGGTGCACTTACTACATGCAGGCAATATATGCATACACATAAAAATAATAAATAAATATTATTTTAAAAAATTTGCAGAGTCAGTTAATAAAATTGCCAGGATCATCTCTGTAACTTCAAAGTAGATGCTTTCTCTGTTCTATGAGGGGACTTGTACATGTTTTGAGAATAGGGCTTCTGAAAAGGAAAACATCTTACGAAAAGAACTTCCCAATTAAGTAATATGTTGGGATCAATATCTTGTAGAAACTGTCAATCAAAGTTGGATAGATTAGTGAACAATTTAACTAAAATATTAGTTCACTAAATAGAGTAACAGTCACACCAAAAAAATTTCAGTTTTGATATAAAGGTAGTTACAGCAGGCCATGAGTCTAGACCTGGGAAGGCAGGATGCCTGGGGTCTGGCCAAATAGCTGAATTCCAGACTGAGCGAGAGTTCCTGTCTCCAAAAGTAAGGTAGAGAGTGACTGTGGAACACATTCAGCATTGACGTCTAATTTCCAAACCTCTGACCTGTGTATGAACACATCTACACATGCGTATACTATACACACATACATACACACAAAGGCTGGACATTCAAATGTTTGATGTGCAAGATGGAAGGCTGAGAGTCAGATGTGTGATGAAGTATCCAAGTCAGCCTAGCCTAGATCAAGATCACTATTGACAGCATCCAATCAGGAGCATGAGTGATAGAAACCGGACATTTGTCCAAAAAAAA
>NW_008462407.1:0-777 GCF_000622305.1 Nannospalax galili
GTCTGTGTTACTTCACTTAGTGTAACAATTTCTAGTTCCATTCATTTACCTATAAATTTCATGATTTCATCTTTCTGTACTACTGAGTAAAACTCCATAATATAAATGAACCACGTTTTCATATCCACTCATCAGTTGAGGGATACTTAGGTTTCTTCCAACTCTTAGCTATTGTGGAAAGAGCAGCAACAAACATGGATGTATATGGGTCTCTCCAGTAGGATGATTTCTTTTGGTTTATGCCAAGGAGTGCTATAATTGCATCAAATGGAATGTTCATTTGTAGTTTTTTTTAAAGAGTTCTCCACAACTGCTTTCTATAGGGGTTGACCACGTTTGCAGTCCCACCAGCAGTGGATGAACATTTCCCTTTCCCCACATATTCTCCAAAATTTGGCTTGATGTGTTCTCTTGATTGTAGTCACTCTGACTGGGCTAAGATATAATCTTAAAGCAGTTTTAATTTCCATTTCCCTAATTACTAGTGATGTTGAGCACGTTTAAGATGCTTCCTAGCCATCTTTATTTCTTCTTTTGAGAACTCCCTGTTCAGTTCCTTAGCTCATCTTTTAATGGGGTTACTTCCTCTCTTGATTCTTTGTTTTTTTGTGTTAGTTATATATTCTGGATGTTAAACATCTGTTAATGTGTCACTGGTGAAGATTTTTTTCCCATTCTGTGAGTTTTCCTCTCCACTTCCTTGGTTGCTTCTTTTGATGTGCAGAAGTTTTTAGTTTAATGAGTTCCCATTTGTTGATTCTTGACCTTGTTTCCTGA
>NW_008462408.1:0-778 GCF_000622305.1 Nannospalax galili
AATTTTAGATCCCCCTCCCTCATCCACAGCTCTCCAAAACCACCTCACTGGATTTCATGCATTCTGTCGTATATGTTAAGTCCTATCTGTTCAAACATTTGTATCCAGAAGTCCTTTGGTGCAAGTTCATCCACTGGAGTCTAGTCAGCCTATCTAGAATTCTTAAAGATCTAGTCTCCCTCACTCAGCAGTAATTCAGAGACCCCTACATACAGATCTCTTACAAACTCACAAATTCATAGGTACTTCTTAAGAATTTATTAATCACATAGGCTGGGACTCCTCTCATCTCCCTTCTTCCAGAATGTTCCTAAATCATTTGGCTAGAAATAATTTTCTCAGGCCACACTTTTCAAAAACTTCTATAAATCAGACATTAGGGCAAGTGCTGAGAGAGGTCATCACAGAAACATGCTCTCAAGGGTAGAGAAGGCCCTGACATGTTGATATCAGACAAACTACTGCTGATAAATATGAAGAGCAAGCATTTAATGGAAAACATGGAGGTAACAGAGGGAATCCTCCCCTCACTGATAACTTTGAGATTCTAAAGGAAGACTCAGTTCATTTGATACCATCTAAGAACAAACTGAAAAGAGACATGAAAATATTGAAAAATAGTATCTGTGATGACCAATCCACAATGTCATGTTGAGATGGATTTGAGTGGTACATCTTTCTCTAAGGCTCCAGAGCAGGAGCGAAGCATCATCAGAACACTGTTAGATAAGGTTCAAGTTAGTGATAGGTTGTTAGTGAAAACACAACTTTAAATAAA
>NW_008462409.1:0-778 GCF_000622305.1 Nannospalax galili
ACACAAATCCAATTTTCTTCTGTTTTCTCGTAATCTTTTTCTTTACTCATCTGTGTGCTTCACTTTGACCGTCCTTTCTCTGTGGAGAAAACTGGCAACCTGCATCCACTTTAGTATCTCTAGATCTTTCTTCTGTAATTACTGTCCTTACTCGTGACTTCTGGATGATTTTCCGGCTTCATCTTCCAGTTCACTGACTCAGTCTTCAGATTCGTCTCTTCTGCTTTTCAGATCTTGCACTGACTTTAAAGAAAGTTGTTAGCTTATTTATTTTAAGAAACATAAACTTTAGAAATTTTCTCTTTGTAAAAATTCACCTGTAGGCGTCGATCATCCTTTGTCTTATAAACAAACAGACACCAGTTAACTTGGTGTGGTCACCATCCCGGGTCTCTCTGAAGGCAGCAACAGGAACATTCCGAGCTTACTCACTGACACCCCCTGTTATCTTAATTTGCCCGAACATTGGTTTGGTTTGTATTCACTTGTCTCTTGTGGCCAGGGAATAGTTGTCTGTTCATTGTTAAGGGTCAAGGGCCCGATGAGGAGCTGTAGTGAGTTTTCTGTGCAGATAAGGCTCTGAATGGAACAGAGTTGAGGAGGTCAGCAGACTTGGTTCTAGGAAATGTGGGTGGATCACACATGGGAATGTAGGGAGAGTTCACTGTTGGATTTGGATGTTCTCATTCCCCTCCCCTCCCCCTCCCCTCCTCCTCCTTCTCCTCCTCTTCTTCCTCCTCCTCTTCCCCCTCCTCCTCTTCCTCCTCCTCCTCTTCCC
>NW_008462410.1:0-778 GCF_000622305.1 Nannospalax galili
CCATCCAGCTTTTCCAAACAGTTTTGTAAGACAAAGTTTTGTTTTCATAAACATTCATGGTAAAAAGTTTGAAAATAAATTTCAAAAAAGAGGTGGACCACTGGTAAGTCATCATTCAGACAGACTCATTTAATAATTTGGTCTATTTGGTTTTGGTCTTTGTGAATATTTTAGCATTTACATTTTTTGTTCAGAGTTGAGATAATATTTTATATTGGAGGACCTTTGATATCTTTTCATTGTAAAAGCATTTCACCATTTTAGCACAAACTCTGCATGTGTTCCACAAAAAGCATCTGGTTTTGCATTGGGCAGAGGTGCAGCAATTTCCCTAAATATTATTGCTGTTTATCTTCTAGGCAAACTACAATTATTTTATGTTCCTAAGGTTCCTGATGGTATTTTCATTATGCTTAGTCCAAATAAGGATTTTGGTGTAGATTCTTCTATTTCTTCATCAAAAGAACATGTTGGATCACAGAACTGACATACATATGTTCCCATAGCATTATCACATATTACTTATTGCTTTTAAGTGTGTGGTATGTTACTGCATTCTCATTTTACAAAATGGAATGGAAAGAAACAAACCTTTTCATACCAGTAAGTTCCTCTCTGGGAGAATATTTAGGTCAATTAAAGTTTTAGTACTGTGATAAAAAGTAATCTATGGAAATTTTGTGTTTACTTGCTCTGATTCCTCTAGGATGAAATCCCAGGATGTGAGCTATAAAGAGGGGTGTGCATAGGGAAGGGGGGTCTAAATATGATCAAGATA
>NW_008462411.1:0-778 GCF_000622305.1 Nannospalax galili
TGGGGGTCTGCTTTATTAGTGTGTCTGAAGACGGACGCATGCAGCTGCAGTGGAGCCAGCAGAGTGGAATGGGAGCCAGTTATGTCAGAGAGACCACATTTTTCCTTGTCCTATGCCATTTATCTCCTTAAGCCTTCGCTAGTATCATTGTCTTTCCTTTTTTCTGGAAATTTCTTGATTCCATGTTGGCATCTTTCAGAGACAGGCTCACTTCAGGGCATGTCAAAGTGCTAACATAGTTGGGCTGTAATACCAATGGTCACCAGCAGGTGTCGATAGTGTGCCCAACGCCTACGTTTTGATTTCCTCCATTTCAAATCCACAGTACACTTTTTGGGCGCATTTCAGGGGCGAGGTACTGTGGAGTCTGCTGGGCTTCAGGAGGTGAATGCAGTCTGGTGGAGCTTAAGATCGAGGCCTGACTGAGATGGCCTAGAGGATGACCTCTGGCTGTGAGGCAGCAGAACAGCCAGTGCCCACCCTTCCTCGGAACTTTCACAGGCTCCAACCCTTCATCTTCCTACCCCGCAGCCCAAGCTTCAGGACACCTCCCAATCTAGCCAAGATTTTCCAGAAACTTCAGCTATGTAACATCCTTTCTTGTTGTTTTTTGAGGCCACCCTGAATAAAGGAGACGTGATTTGTGGTAGTGTCTCCACAGATCTGAGAAATGGGTCTCATCAACCTTAAAAGGTCAGAAAAGCGAAATAATGCTCCCTCGAGCTGTGCTGGTCACTAAGCTGTTCCATCTCACCAGCCTTCCAGACTCTGCCGTGCT
>NW_008462412.1:0-778 GCF_000622305.1 Nannospalax galili
TGAAGGGTCCACTGCTGCCCCAATGCTCAAGGGCAAACAACATCTCAGGACGGTCGTTTTCACTTTTTTCCTTATGTGACCAACACCTGACAGGAAACAACGCAAGGAAGGTGGGTTTATACAGGCTCAGAGCTGAGGAGATGCAGTTCATTGTGGCTGGGGAGGCATGTCATCATGGTGTGCAAGTGGGAGTGCCTCACACCTATGCAGACCAGGAAACAGAGAGCGAGAACCGGAAGTGGGCCCGCCCCTCAGTGTCCTCTGTCCTCCAGCTTGGCCCCACCTCCCAAAGGTTCTGCATCTGCCCAAATAGTGCCACCATCTAGGGGACCAGTGTTCAAACACAGGAGCCTGTGGGGTGCATTTTGCATCCAAACCATACCAAGGGGCTCTGGCAGAGCAGCCTGACCCCAGTCTGGACAAGTTAGTTTATGGGTATTTCGTCCTGACTGGTCAGTGGGGGTGGTAGGAGGTGAGACCTTTGAGAGGAGGTATGTATGTCATGAGGCCGGAGTACCTCAGGAGTGGAAAGTACTGCCTTGATTAGGTCGTCACTGAAGAGACAAAGTGAACTTGGAGGCTCTGTGCCTGAGTTTACATAAGAACACAAGATGGGGCATCTGTGAGTCTTGTCTACATCCTGTAGGGAAAGGATATTCTTTGCCACAAAGCTCAGGGGGTCTTTCTTTTGCTGTTTTTCAGGCAGATGAGGCTCAGCTGAAGCCCATCTTTGCCATCATGAGCAGGTGGGAATGTTCAGGGAGAGGCTGGGCAGAGG
>NW_008462413.1:0-777 GCF_000622305.1 Nannospalax galili
CACACACACACACACACACACACATACACACACACACACACACACACCCCATAGGAATAAATGCTTTTAAAAGAGAGAAGAGGAAACAAACATGGAGGCATTTGTTTGGAACTTTGGCAACAGTTGATAGGCAGGGGCCTGTTTGCTTTCCGGATACATACTTGAAATTGAAGAAATGGAAGACGATGGTGTGGGGGGGTAGTCCAGACTCAAAGCACAGGTAGAACAATCACTTCCTCAGGAACCTTACAGGTTACTCACCAGGGTGCCGCACTCGGTACAGTTCTGGTATTCTGATTGCATTCTCTTGGTGATGTCGGTTGCTGGCACTCCCTCTGAAGGAAGGTACGCCCGGCAGTAGGGACAGGTCCATTTATTGTTCTTCATACTAGTAGCAATGCAGGAATGGCAGAATCTATCCAAAACAGACCAAGAGTGTATCACCTTCTTGAGAGATGGAACAAAGGCTACAGAGATGGCTCAGTGAGTGTGTACTGCCTTCTAGAGGACCAAGTTCAGTTCCCAGTACACACACTAAGTGGCTCACAACTGCCTGTAACTCTAGCTCCAAGAAATCTAGTACCCTTTTCTGGCCTTCGAGGGTACCTGCGCTCACGTGCACATATCCACATACCGCTGCACAAAATAACAATGATAAATAAAATTTAAAATAAAAAAGAAGGGATTCGCCCTGGCTAAGTGAGACACATATTAATCCCAGCACTGGGAAGGCAGAGGCAAGTGGATCTCTGTGAGTTCAAGGACAGCCTGGTCTAC
>NW_008462414.1:0-778 GCF_000622305.1 Nannospalax galili
GTTTCAAGTAGGAAGTCTGTAGTTGGATCTAGTCTTACCTGACTGGCATTTTATTTTTTTCCACTTGACCCCATTACCAAATCAGACTTTTATACTTCCCCATGATAGGACATTCCAACATCCCTGCCATCTTTCGGTTCAGATTATTCTTTGAAATCATTATAAGGTGATATTTCTAAAGTCATTATCATATCTTTTCCTAATAGTTGTAGAGTTTTCCAGCTGCCTGGGGTTGGTACCAGATGCCCACAGTGGACATTCCTCTTGCAGTATCGATAGTGTCTACCAGGCTTTGGTCATCTCTTCCTACAAGAGGACTTCAGGAGTGTCCATTTTTCCATAGGAGCGGCTGGTTGCCCTGAAACTAGAAGTGATCTTGTTTGATCCTTTATTTAATAAGTAACTCCCTCAGAATAGTAAGACTTTCATTCTAGTCCAATTTTCCATTTCTTAGAGATATATTAATATTAACTAATGGAATGTTGGTGTCCATGAAAAAAATGCAGAAATTAATCTCCCCTCTGGACTCTTGAGTTGTGAGGGTATGAATATTATAACAGATGCAGAAACCCATCTCCTGAATGGTATGTAAGAACTCTTCATTCATTCCAGTGGATAGTAATGTTCATCAGAGAATGTCTCATTGGTGAGGTAGCTTAAAAATAAACCTTTGAGCCAGGTGTGGTAGTGCACACCTTTAATCCAGAGGCAGGTGGATCTCTGTGAGTTCTAGGCCAGTCTGGTCTCCATTAGCGAATCCAGGCCAGCTGCAGCTATA
>NW_008462415.1:0-778 GCF_000622305.1 Nannospalax galili
ATGTGCACCATGTGCATGCCTAGTGCTCACAGAGGTTAGAAATGGTCATCGATCCCTAGAAACCAGAGTTAAAGATGATTGTCAGCCACCACATGGGTGCTGGAAACCGAAACTGGATCCTTTGAAGGAGCAGCCAGTGTTCTTAACCACTGAGCCATCTCTCCAGAGCCCCATGATCTGTATCTTAATAAGAATTTTTCTTACAGAAGTGTATACATGTGTCAAAACTCAATGAGTATACCTTTGAGATTTGTGCACTGTATTGTGTAATGTTGAATTTGAGTAAACAATGCTATTTAGAAGCGTGCTAATGTCTGTAGTTTCCTTTGAAATGCATAAAAAGGAGACTATAAACTGATGAACGAGGTGAGGGAGCAATACACGGATGCACAGTCATGCTCTGTAAAAGGATAATCCAGGTAGTGATGCCCAGCCTGTATGATAGCATCCTGTAACATGATAGCAGAGCTGGAAACTTCCTATTGCCTGTTGGCATCGTGCCCATTCTAACACTGCAAGGCAACACATTACTCCTGTGTTTGCGCTGATGCTGATGTGAACAGACTTACTGTGCTGCCAGTCATACAAAAGTGTAGCACAAACAAATAGGTATGGAACTTAATACTGTATAATGATACTAAAATCTGTATTAGTGGTTTATGTATTTACTATGAATAATTTATCACTATTTTAGAGTATAGTGTAGAAAATAGTTGTTAAAATGTTTATTGTCACACAGTGTGCCATGTGTCACTCGCAGTGATCTCATACATTACCT
>NW_008462416.1:0-778 GCF_000622305.1 Nannospalax galili
TACGTGTGTGCATGTGACAGCATGGGCACCTCTCTACAGAGTGTGTTTCCCGAGGGTGTTGGCCTTTGGAGCACTGAGTGAAATTGTGCCTTGATTTTGTAGTTCTCATGGGCTAACTTGGTGCACTAACTGGCCTCCATACCCATCTCTTCCCTCTCCCATACGCATCTCAGAGACAGGTGAAAGGTCCTGGTAGCCTCTCCATCTCTATGATTCCTGTTTGTTGGCCTTGATGCATGGGCTTCTGTGATGGTTAACACTGTGAATTTTGGAGATCAACCTTCTACCCTGACAAATGTACCATACACTACTAATCAAAGAAGCTTCTTTTTTTGCAGCCGATAGAGCCTATTATAGAGTTCCACAACTGGTCACACTCAGAGAATATATGTCTGAGAGATGCCCCGTCCTAAGTGACACATTTATAGTGGATCATGGAATACAGTGGAACAGGGGAGAGAGAGAGTACTAATACATCCCTCAACTCTCACCAGTAAAGCTTCCTTATAAGGCAGAATTCTATGCACACAGAAGGCCACAACTGGCTGTTGTAGAGAATAAGAGGCTGCACAGTTTGTGTCCCCGGATAGGACTCCTGTATTAAACCTCACCCATGGCTCAGGGACCACTGCAGAAGAAGGGACAGAAAGATTTTAAGAGCCAGGGTTGGTGTATGAACATAAGGAAACAGAGGCTTTCAAGCCATTAGGAATCTGCTCATATGAATTTGCAGCAATGGTGACAACATGCACAAGACCCATGCTGACTCAATCAGACA
>NW_008462417.1:0-772 GCF_000622305.1 Nannospalax galili
GAAAGAAAGAAAGAAAGAAAGAAAGAAAGAAAGAAAGAAAGAAAAAAAGTTCTGCCTACAAGTAGGACACTTTCCTGCTGGGCATTCTCTGAGCTTTGTGGATTTGCGGTTTAGTGTTTGACATTAATTTGGGGAAATTCCCAGTCATTTTTGTTCCAAAGATCTCTCTGTTCCTTTTCTCTCTTCTCTTTCCACAAGTCCCATTACATATGTTATATTTTTTGTAGTTGCATTACTGTGCTTGGATATTTGTTTGATTGATTGATTGATTGATTGATTGATTGATTGAGATTGATTTGTTGGACTTTGTCTCTGTTCTGTTTTCTTTTAGATTTAGAGAAGTTTTCGAGAAAGCCTTGAGCTCAGAGTTTCGGTCTTTAAGTCATGTCCATTCTGTTAACACACTCTGTCAGTATTTTCCTCATTTCAATTAGCATTTTGATTGTTAGCATTTCTTTTTGTTTTGTTTCTCTTAGCATTTCCATCTTTCTGCCTACCTTGACCATCTGTTGCTGTCGTGTCTTCATTTGTTAGTTTTGTGTTTGGTTTTTGTCTTGGTTTTGTTTTTGAGACAGAGTCTCAGCATGTAGCTCAGGTTGGTCTCAAACTCCCAATCCTCCTCCTGCCTCTGTCTCCCACGTGCTGGTGCCCAGCTGCCTGACTTCTTTGTGTGCTCCCTACTTTATCCATCGGCACTTTAGCACTCTTAGCATATGATCAACTATCGATGGTAGGTGTTTGAACACGTAGTCTCACAAGTCAGCATCCCTGT
>NW_008462418.1:0-778 GCF_000622305.1 Nannospalax galili
GGTCCTAGCCCAATATGACTAATTACTTTGAGCTCCTTGAGGTGAAGAGACCTAAAGAGCTTCCTTCAAATTTCTCTGTTCTCTGCACAGAAGTAAGACTTCAACACAACCGAGCAATTGTTGACTCTCTATTTGAAAAAGGAAAAATGATTTACAGACATCTTTGTCTATACAACCCCCTTTCTAAAAACCAATCCTTCATTTTGAAATGCAGTGTCACCGTTCACAAGCATGGCTCAATTAAGCAGAGAGACTCACATAGCACTTCTCTTAACTAACTCTGAATTATTGGTTGCATACATTTCCTAAACATTGCGTTTCCTAGGAAACCTGTTTGTTCCTGACAGACTGGAGGGTCTGGTAAAAAGTGTGAAGACAGAGAGAAGACAAAATCATATCCAAGGATGAGGTGGCCACTGGAGACAGATTGATCCTACAAAGAATCAAAAACAATGTCACCCACCCCTCAATGCCTTGCAGAATCTCTGCTATACTATAGATTAGTTGAAAACACTACACCTTTTCTTTCACTAACATCAGCACGCATATTAGAATCCATTATTTTAAACTTCAGTTCTGTGTCTAAAACTCATCTAGAAATCTTCAGCCGGACAGCTCAGTCCACCAAATCCAGGCAGGTGATAGGGAAATCAGAGGCCTCTTGTTGGGCATTTTCTTTTGTTCAAGAGTTTGATGGAATCTCCTGGAATCACTCACCAGGAGCATTTGAATATATGTAGCCTGAGAAAGGGTACAAGCTTGAACCAAATCTAGAAAA
>NW_008462419.1:0-778 GCF_000622305.1 Nannospalax galili
CCAGTTCTGTTTCTTTGGAGAACCCTGACTAATACACAGGGTCTCCTGTAGTCCAGCTAGCCTGGAACTTGCTATGTAGATCAGGCTGACCTTGATCTCACAGACCTCCGCCTGTCTCTGCCTTCCAAGTGCTGGGACTAACAACATTGCCCAGTTTCTAATTTATTTTTAATGCAATAGTCAAAACTATCCAACCAGCTTAAAATTAACAAAATACTTATTTTTCTCTACTTTCATTATAATAGAAATATTAAATTTTAGATAGGAAAAAGGTCAGTTAGATTAGAGTTCAGAAAATACTGTAATGGCCCAGAGAATAAGTATTTTAGGCCTGTGGGATGCATATTCTCTGTTACAATTACTCAACTTGCCATTGTGACAGGAAAGTAATACGGACACTAAATAAAGAAATGAACATAGGTAACTATGATCTTATAAAACTTTATCGACTACATTTGGATCACATGTCATAGTTTTCTAATCCTGGCTTACTGAGTACCTACTAAGATCTGGTCACTGTTCTAGACACTGAGAATGCAGTAAGCGCAATGCAACCGAGGTCTCTACTCCAGTGGGACTTGGAAAATCTTGTTCATGGCTGTGTCCTCAGTGTATTGTGCCACACATAGCACACAGTGGGCAATCTATAAAGGCAGAATCCATGAGTGACCAACAGTCCCTCAGGCAAGAAGAGACCAGCCAAGTGTTGCAGGTACTAGGCAAGGGGGAAATTCTGAGACCCCTGGGATACCACCTAAAGTAACAAAAGAAGCTCCAG
>NW_008462420.1:0-778 GCF_000622305.1 Nannospalax galili
CTTCTCACAGAATGCACATGTTTTAAAGGATAAGTCTGAAAATAGTTTTTCGTCTGTTAGGGTGTCCATTTTTCTGCTTTTCCTCATGTAGTGGTAGAACATGCACCTAGAAGTCAAGAGGCAAAGCTTCCTCTTAAGACAATTTCTTTTAAAGCAACAGATGAGGTAATTTTGGGTGCTATTAAATATGAAGTCAAGTTAAGGGTATAGATTCCAGGATGCACAGAATTCCACATGTGAGTGTCTAGTTAGCAAACACTTGCACATGTTGACACAGAGGCTTCGACAGTGTGTGTCCTTTCTGCTTTCTCTCCTTTTAAGTGGATTTGAAGCAAGGGCCACTAATATGATAGCATGGCTCCAGGAATACACACCCAGCTGGAGGGAGGGATAGCTCTCCTTTGCCAGGAGAGGACTACCGCCTATGTTGCTGAAAACCAACTGATTGAGGATACAATCATAAGGATGAGGGTTTCTGTGATCAAGCCTTGAACTGAACAGTACATTAAGCCTGTTGTGTGTAGGAAGTGTCATTCGTAATGAAAAAGAGCACTTAAACCGTAATAGTTCAGTGTAATTACCTTAGTGTTAGGTTCTAGATCCAGGATCTTATGTAGTACCAAGAAATCTGTCCTGAGTTTATGTAAGGGGTTAATCCCAAAAAAGCAAAATGAACATTCAGTTAAGCTAGTTGGTGAAATGTTTCTCATCTTGGACAACATGAGTTCTCTGTTGATTTAAGATTATTTGATATACAGTTTATTTAAGGAACTAAAAT
>NW_008462421.1:0-778 GCF_000622305.1 Nannospalax galili
ATATATAATTTTACTTGGTGCTTTGATTTGTACATGGGATATTATAGATGGTGTCCATGCCCTGCCTCCCCCATTCACATGCTGAAGCTTAATCCCCTATGCAAAGCTCTTTGGGAGGTGAGTAGGGTATGAAGATGGAGCCCTAACCAATGGGATCAGTACCCCCATAAAAGAGACCTCCTCCTTACTGCTTCCACTCTGAACACATGAAGAGAAGATGCTATCTATGGATGAGGAAGCAGGCTCATGTTTGTTGGATACTAAATCTGCTAGTACCTTGAACTTCCCAGCCTGCAGAGCTGTGAAAAATAAATTCCTGTTACTTATAACCTACCCAGTGTATTACACTTTGTTTAAGTAATTTAGACAGACCTACATGCCTTTTTGTATGTCTTTGCTTAGCTCTCTTGAGCAGAATTGATCAGTTGGTCCCAAGCAGACTGTTGTGGCACATTCATGCTGGCTCCTAGCACCCCTGGGTGTGTTCTTAGTGGACAACTGTGACCTATGTCCCATCATTAATTGTTCCCAAATTACCCTTAGCAGGCCCCTTCTTCATTTCACTCATGGGTTGCCTGCTTGCACGGAACAGACTAACTTAGTTCTTTGGAAGAATCTGGGTCTTTGGCCACTGAGATAAATCTTGCCTATGTATTCAGTCTCAGACATACCAGTAGCCTTCCAGGGTGAAGAGGGTAGACAAAACTGGGCAGTGTACTGAGGGTACACATACTGGGCAGATGTGCAGTGGGAAAGGACTGGGGTGAGGCAGGGAGGC
>NW_008462422.1:0-778 GCF_000622305.1 Nannospalax galili
CACAATGCTCCAATATGTCTTCACAATGCCCCACTGTGACATCACAATGCTTCAATATCTCTTCAAAATGCTCCATTGTGCCATCACAATGCTCAGTGTGCCATTACAATGCACCAATGTGTCATCACAATGTTCCAATGTGTCATCACCATCCTCAATGTTCTATCACAGTGCTCAGTGTCCAATCACAATAATCCATGTGTCATCACAATGGTCAGTGTGTCGTCACAATGCCCCAATGTGTCACCACAGTGCTCCAATGTTCTATTACAATGTTTCATGTGTCACCGAAATGCTCACTGTGCCATAACAGTGAACCAAGGTGTCATCAAAATGCTCCAATGTGACATCACAATGGTCGAATATGTTAAGAGTATGCTCCAGTGTGACAACACAATTCTCCAATGTGTCCTCACGATGCTCCAAAGTGACATCACAGTGCTCAGGGGCCATCACATTGCTCTAGTATGGCATAACAATGTTCAATGTATCATCACAATGCCCTAATGTGTGATCACAGCACTTCAATATGTCATCACAGTGCTCCAATATGATGTAACAATGCTCAGTCAGACATCACAATTCTCCAATGTGTCATAACAATGCTCAATGTGCCATCACAATTCTCAATGTACACCCAAAATGCTCAAATGTGCCATCACAATGCCCCAATGTGCCATCAAAATGCTCAATGCGCCCTTTCAGTGCCCCACTATGTCTTCACAGTCCTCAGTGTGCCATAACAGTGCAGCAATGTGTCATCACAATGCTCTGAAGT
>NW_008462423.1:0-778 GCF_000622305.1 Nannospalax galili
CATTTCTTGGCTGTTATGTAGACCTAGGCGAGTATGGATGAGCAGCTGTCTCCTTGACATATTGTTTTCATTTCCTTTGGCTGTATATATACACTGTAGTTGGTCTGCTAGGTCATGTGTTAGTTCTATTTTTACTATTTTGAAGAATCTTCAAGTTGTTTTATATAATGGTGGGACTAATTTACATTTCAATCAATGGTATGTACACAAGGGTTCCCTTTGCTGACCAGTTCTTTTGTTATGTTTAGTCTTTTTTCTAATAACCATTCTTAATGGATTACATGATGTATCATTTTGATTTTGATTTGCATTTCCCTGATGATTTGTGATGTTATACATTTCCATATACCTGTTGGCCATTTTTATGTCATCTTTTAAGAAATGTTTGTCTAGATTTATTGCCCATTTTTAAGTTGGGTGACTTAGTTGTGTGCTATTGAATATTAGAAGATAAAACTTAAAGTAGCCAAAGCATAAGTATGCTTCATATTGAATACGTGTACCTGTATTAAAAGTGTAAAACCATGATCTGGAAGAATACATACCAGACTCTTGAGAGCCGCTGTTTCTTGGGAAGCAGTGTAAAGAAATGCTTCTGTGGAGAAAAATAAAGATTGCTTCAAGGCTAATCATAAGGTTTTAGTTCTTTATAAAGAATTTACAAAATCTGAAATTGTATCCATTAAGTTGGGTACTGGGCAACAATCAGAAACATGCCAGACAGGTATAGCACAGGGGAGAGCTGATTATACACCTCTGTTTTGTTTTGTTTTGTTTT
>NW_008462424.1:0-778 GCF_000622305.1 Nannospalax galili
GGGGGACGGGACGGCACAGCTGCTGGATGGGATGGCTGGGTTCCTAAGTGTTGAATTTCGAGGGGGGTACAGCCCCCAGCAGCCAAGTAAGAACATTGGGGTCATGTGAGGAAGAGTACCTCACTGGGCATGGGATGGAGGCAGTGTACAGGGTGGCCGCCGAGGATGTACCCATTCCCCGGTGGAGCAGAGACCTCAGCTGGGGAGAGAGGAAGGGGTGGTACCTGCTTGCTCTGATGCCCTGAGGAGGTGGAGGGGGCTCTGTGGGGAGGTTTGCCAGGCTCTCTGTAGGGGGGGGCGCGGTCCCCTACTGTGGACAGTGAGTTTTGTCAGTGAATGAATGCATGTCCCCTTGTGCTGGGGGTCTAGCCTAGAGTCTGGCCATGCAGGTTAAGCTTCCTTTGTCCTTAGGGCCATAGCGGGGATCCAGCTGATTCCCAGGCTTGGTCCAATACGTAGTGGGACTTGTCTTCTGTCCTCTGGCTTATCTCCGTGTCCCCCCCCCCCACTCCTCAGCAGGACAGGCCTGAGTGGGTCTGAGCTCCCTGTCTGTCATCTCCAGATCCCTCCCTCTGTTGACTTTTCTCCCACCTGGTGGGCCTGGAGGGGCAGTCTTAGCTGCCTGCCTTTTGTACTGAGTGTTCTTCTTCTGGGCTGCGTGGAGAGGGGGACACAGAGAACCACTGCCCTGGGTATGGCTGAATGTGGCTGGACTTTTGATTTTCTGTTTCCTAATTCCTACCTGCCCCCTCTCACCTTTCCCAGATGCCATGGTCAC
>NW_008462425.1:0-778 GCF_000622305.1 Nannospalax galili
TTTGTGTATTTATTATCATGAGAATATGGGGGAGGAGGGTATCTAAGTAATCTTTGTGAACAGGTTGACATCTGGTGTCTCTATCACTTTACACCTTACTTTTGAGAAAATTTCTCTCACTGAGACTGGAAGTCACCCACCTGGCTTGCGTGGGTGATCAGTCACTTGCAGGATCATGCTGTCTCTACCATAAGAACTGGACCACCACTGGGAAACAACACCTAGGTTTTTACCGGGGTACTTGAGATATGAACTCAGTTCCTTGCCAACAGAGTCATCATCCAGGCTCAAAGCTACTATTGAACACAGGATATTCTCTGACTTGCACTAAAGACAGAGCATTGACATAGGAACTGTGACCTTTTCATAAGAATGCTCAGGACATCGGAATGTGATCTGCTAGACTCAGAACCTCAGTAGGTTTCCATGATTAGAGCAGAGTTTTGGAAATACTTGGACTGACATGAAGTAGGCAAGACAGGGACTCATGAAACCTGATGATCTTCCCTTTTTCCATAATCCTCACAGAATTTAATGGGTCAAATGAATTTTCTTTTGACATGCTGATCCCTCTTTTCTCCTCTAGCCTCTTTCTTTAGCTCATATTTACACGGCCTCCTCAGCATCCAGCAAACATAACCTGTGGTCCCTGTAATGAAATCTGAGTCATAGGTCTTTGATCTGAAGCTCAAGTGTGCTCATGTGGCTCCTGGAGGACCCAGGGAAAGGACAGTGGGTCCTTCTCAGTGTCATTTCTGGGACCCTCTGTGTGGACACT
>NW_008462426.1:0-778 GCF_000622305.1 Nannospalax galili
GGATTTGATCAAAACACCTTATATGCATTTATGAAATTCTCAATAAAGTTTGTTTTTTAATCTGACTAACTATTAAAAACACAAAGAACTGAGTCTGGAAAGATTGCTCAGTGGTTAAGAACACTTGCTTAACCACTGAGGTTCTTGCGGGGGGTCCAGGTTCAATTCCCAGCATCTGTATGGTGACTCACCACCTTCTGTATCTACAGTTTCAGATGCCCTGCCTCGCCCAGCCTCATGGTCCACTTGCGTATATGCAAGTACACAAAGTGTTTTGATTTATTTTTATTTTATGTATATAAATGTTCTGTCTGCATCTACACAAGGCACTTCTGTTCTACGATGCCCACAGAGGCCAAAAGAGGACTGGATCTCCTGGAACTGGAGCTGTGTACTGTTGTTAGCTGTCATGTGGATGCTGGGAACCAAACCCTGGTCCTCTTGCAAGAGTAACTAACCTATGCTCTTAACTGCTGAGCCATCTCTCCAGCCCCCATTATATTTTTAATAAATAAATCATTAAAAAGAAACTCACAAAAATTGAAAGAGTGAGGAATAAATGAGAAAGATTTACTTTCTTCAATGAAGAATAGAGTCTAAGCTTGGATGCCATTTCAATATATTAAGTATTGGATTCCCTATTCTCACCTCTCCTTTTGTTAAGGTAACTAGGAGGCTGTCTTCTACCTTGCAAAGTGGTTAGAACTTGAGACCCATCCTCTCACTTGGTTCTCATAGGAACCAATCTATAGGTGGGAAAGCTGAGACTCACAAGAAT
>NW_008462427.1:0-778 GCF_000622305.1 Nannospalax galili
TGTTAAGAGACGCTTGGGATGAAGACTAGAATGTGTGGACTAATTTCTTGGACTTGATCATGATGTTTGGAATCTCACACTGTTCATTCAGCTTTCCATTTGGGTACTGTGAAGGCCAGATAGCACCTGACACTAACCTAGCATGTCTGTCTTATGCTAGGCATCCATTTGTGCCATTCATCTTTCCTGCTGACCTCACTCTGTTTTGTTCTGTAGCAGCTGGTTTCCTAGGCGCTGGTCTGGAGAATCATTAACTATTGATACATAAACAAATTCCTGTTGTTATTCAACAAAAGGAATGTGTCATAGATTTTTTCCATGTGAGAGGTGGCTCAATTACAAATTTATTTAGTGTATCTATGGTTTTGACTTGCATCTTCTGATTCGGAATCACTTTCTGCTTTCTTGGCCTGGAGCATCTTATTGTGGGCAGTGTGTCTAAGTACGTAGGACTCTAGCAGGTTTCCCATCATTGCTCAGTTTGGGTGACTCTAAGGTAACCGCACTCTTGGGCACACTGCCCCCCTCTCAGGTGACTCCACAGTGAACTCTGTGCACAGCTTGCAACTCTGATTTTGAGGATGTACTCCTAGAATACTTTACAGGCGTCTGTTTATGTGGTCATAAATAGAAACAAAATTTTATCAACATACATTTTTTAACATTTATGTTTTTTACTGTAAAACACCTGTAGTTCTGTTTTGGAACTAAATGAAATAAATCATGGCTTGAGTGTAAATTATAGTTATTAGTATAATTAAATTCACTTCTTTTTTTT
>NW_008462428.1:0-778 GCF_000622305.1 Nannospalax galili
AAACAGTCTTAAATATAGTGCTAACACTGGAGCATGGGCTACCTAACAAAGGACACACCCTAATAGAAAACTGGCTCTGCAACTGGCTCTTCCTCTTCCAGCAATATCATAGACTTTCAGACCTTTTGCTAGGGGTAGGCCATTATGCCCAACTTCTGCTCATGTGCTGTGATATTGACTGCCTTGAGATTTAGCAGGTCTTGTGCATTATGTCACAACCACTACAGAACATATGTTCTTCAACCACCTCTGGCTCTGTCCATTTTCTGTCACCTCTTTAGTAAAGATCCTTGAGTCTTGCAGTATGTGTATATGATATAGTTATCCCCTTTGTTTCTGAACATGCTGAAGTCTCTTATTCTCTACACATTGATAAATTGTGTGTCTCTGGGATAATTGCCTTCTACTATAAGAAGAAGCTTCTCAGATAAACTTGAAGATGGACAGGGTATAGCAGCATGTCATTAGCAAATATTTTAATACTATATTATTAGAATAGTAGCAGGTTCTCCCTCAGGGCCTTTGACCTACCTAGTGAGAGATTCCTGGCCATGATAACAGTACCATGTATGGATTCCACCACACAGAGTGGTCCTTAAATCTAATCAGATAGTATTTGGTTACTCTCATAACATTTGTGCCACTGTTGCACTAGCGGGCATGTCCAGCCAGGTAAGTTGTGACTGTAGCTCACAGGGTTCACAGCTGGGTGATATTGTTCCATTTATTTTCCTCCAGTAGAATGCATAGCATGCTCTAGCACAATGAAAGTTACTCA
>NW_008462429.1:0-778 GCF_000622305.1 Nannospalax galili
CATTTCTTTAATGATTAGCAATGATGACCATTTTCCATATGTCTGTTAGCTATTTATGAGCTTTTACAAAGAGAAATGTCTACTTAGATCCTTACTTGTTTAATTAGTTCTTTCCTTGCTTTGACTTGATTTCCTTATATGTTGTGAATACAGCCCCTTAACAGATTTCTCCCACACCTGATTAGTTATCTCTTAATCCATTACTTCCTCTTGTGTGCAGAAGCTTTATGGTTTGATACATTGTCATCTATTTATTTTGCTTTTGTTGACCATGTTTTGAGGTCCTATCCAAGAAACCTTTACCCACACCAATGTTATCTCTTATATTTTTTTATTGTGCATGTTTTTTATTACATAGGCACATGTCCATTTTAAGAAGTACAGATAGGAAACAAAATTTTAAAAAATCACTCTGCATTAAAGGGATACCATTGGCAATTTAGGGGCTGTTCAGTCTTGACCTTATTTAATGCCTATCTAAGCATACATTTTTGCTTTAACAAATATAGAATTACATGTTGCACCCTTGTCCACCATCTGCTTCTTTACAGTGTTCCAAAGTCCTAGGGGATACTTGCATTCTGAATTCATCACCTCCCTGCCTACTTCTACCACTCAGACAGAGGCCCTGTTTGCCTGTGATCAAGGTGAACACCTCCATGTCTCTGGGGGAGTGAGTTTTCTCATCTGACTTGTGCAAAGACCAATCATATTATATCCTATATCCCATATGGTAATTAAAATAATCAATGTTAGAAAATGGAAAATAACTAAAACT
>NW_008462430.1:0-778 GCF_000622305.1 Nannospalax galili
GCAAGAAAGGATTTATAACAGAAAATGAAAATATTAAAGAAATAAAAGGCATCTAACATTTTTGTTACTCATGAACTTTAGTCTACTGAAAAAAGAAAAGTATTTTGAAAGTTGCTAATTCTTGCATGGAAAGTATGAAAAGCGTTTGTACTTTTGAAACCCACAGAATGAACAAAGCAGAGTTCAGGAGTAAACATTACACATGGGAATGGAAGATTTACTCATAATGAGGGTGGCGAATCAGAGTTTAGAATACCTGTCACTTTGCCTGGTGAATCAGAATTTAGAGTATGTGTCTCTTAGCCTAATGGCAATTTTAGCAAAGTCTCAAGGTGGAATAAAGAAAGAGAAGGTGCTTTGAACTTTTGTAGAATTGGGCTACTCTTGTCTGAGTTATAGAATTTTTGAGACCTCTAGAAAAGACATGTAAGCAATGAAAATACTGTGGGCATACTGAAGTGAAATACAGGAGGTTACATGGCACAGAAAGTCTTTATATAAATGAAACAAGACTTTGGAGAAAACATAGCGCCAAGATTACATATTTTAAGAGATACAACTAACTTCCAAACTGAAAAGCTGTGAAAGATACACTGAAGCTTGGGCTAATGTAGTGGGAAATTGAAAATAGAAACTGTTGTCTGTACATTGGTCAGAAAAATCCATGGAGACGTTAAAGGTCTTAGAGAAGTTTTATATTTTCAATGTATACCACATTCACACTTTCCAACCTTCTTGGAAAGGACTGTGATGTAATTTGGGAAATGTCTGTGTAAAT
>NW_008462431.1:0-778 GCF_000622305.1 Nannospalax galili
CTAGCAGCCGCGCTGCTTCTGAACCGACTCTCCTCTTCTTTGTCATTTTTCCTATTGGTCACAGTCCCTCCCCCCTCTTCCAAACATGACAGAACTCTCTGTGTATCTCAAGAGCCACAAAAGCAGTACCATCTCTGAACTCACCCATCACCGTTTGTGTCTTAGATGCTACTGACTTGGTAGCATCTCCATCCCCAGAAGTGATTCTAATGTCTGGCTGGTAAAGAAATACAAAATAAATATTTGAGAAAACTATAGATAAACAGTGATAGTGACAGCCCTTTGTCCTGTGTCATTTTCTTTATCCAATCAGACGCCTTAGAAAATGAATCATGCAAGAAATATGCCTTTGTTATCTTTTCCACTCAATGGCGAATGTTGAACATTTCCCATCACACTGAATATTCTTTCCAGAATAATATTTAATTGCTGCCTAGCATTCCACAGCAGATGCAAATTAGCTCTATATAAAAAGGGGCCAGTGAGATGGCTCAGCAGGTAAAAAGTGCTTGCTGTACAAGCCTGACAACCTGAGTTCAACCCTTGGATCCTCCAGGTAGAAGAAAATGGCCAACTCCTAAGGACTGCTCTCTGACTGCCACATGCACACCATAGCATATGTGCCTACACTTATATGTCTCTCTCACCCCCCCCACAATAATAATACAATCAAAAAGATAAAATTAAAATCTTAGATTTTTTTTTAACATTTGAAAATCTCTTGTTGGCTGGGTGTGGTGGCACACGCCTTTAATCCCAGCCCTTGGGAGGCAGAGGC
>NW_008462432.1:0-778 GCF_000622305.1 Nannospalax galili
TCCCAGAACTTAAAGGTAAGACCCTATTGATGAATACAGGACACATTTGGGACACAGGACTTGGAGCAATTGAATTGGAACTAACCTGGAAGTCTCCTCCCTGAAGACTGGCTCTCATAGCATCAGCAGGTACTCTGCAGGCTGCCAGAGGAGAAAACAGGTCCATGATCCTACCCAGCTGTAAAGCTATGAATCATAACAATGACAGGTCAAGCAAACTATCTCTACTGGTACAGTACTGGCATTTTTATCTTGAGCATAATCAGCAGCTGTCTAATTGGACTTAGGGGCTGCTCAATGGAAGGGAACGCGTGTGTGGTAGTGTAACCGTTGCTAAGTACATGGCTGACCAGGTCATAGACCCTACAGAAGAATCTCCTGCCACTTCCATAAACCAAAGTGATTTCTTACTGTATGTAAGAATGTATTGAATGTATGTATTCAAAATGTACGTCCTTATATTCACAAACAAGTGTGCTTACCACTCAAAGAATCTTCTTTTTGCAGCAGATAGAGGCCATTACAAAGTTCCACAACTGCTCAAATACAGAGAATAAGTGTCTGTGAGGTGCCGAGCCCCACCTGACACATCTGCGAGGCGGCTGCTAAGCCTATGGCTCAGGGAACATTGTGGAAGAGTGGTCAAAGGGGGGTAAGAGCGACATCTGCTGGTAGTTACTGTTTGTTCTTTGCCCTATATTGACTTAGGCTGATACATTGGCAATTAGGCCACTAGATGGCGCCCTTGTATTTAGCTCGGGCCACTAGATGGCGCCCT
>NW_008462433.1:0-779 GCF_000622305.1 Nannospalax galili
AAGGTGAAAGGTCACAAAGTAAATAAGCAAGCCTGCCACAGCTCAATGTACGTGATGGCTGTGCTTACATTAATAGCTCCCAACAAGCCAGGCTCACCTCTTGGGCCTTAACTAACCCCCCTGCCAGGATGAAAGAACACCAGGAAGGGAAGGTTCCAGAAGCCTTCTAGCCCACATTCAGTCACAGTTACAAGTTACAAGTGCACTCCCAAATATTCAGTGACAGAGTCTGGCCTTAACTCATAAGCAACCCATACAGAACAAGTACAGAAAATGTATCTTACCTAATTCTTTGGACAAATGTGAATCTGAGAAATGCCCTGCTGATGTCACAAGAGGGAGTCAGGAGTGAGTACATCCCCAGAGGTGATAACATCTGGTATTATACTCTCTGCTTCTGAACTCACCACACTCTGAAACTACTTGTTCAAAGGTAATTCACAGGGACGCAGCCCCATTGACATGTATAGATATAGTTCCTGAAGAACCCACACTAGTGCACAGAAAGAACTCAGCGTAGGTTTAACACTCTGCTATTACAGTTTTGAAATTCTTAAGTTTTTGAACAAAAGACTCCACATTTTCTAGTCATGTTCTGGGCCTCCATTTATGACCTGCGATCTGAAAGGCTTCAACTGGATGGCATGTTCTTTTGAGTTCTATGAACAATCGAAGCACTAAATCCAGCACCGACTGAAGATGGCGTAAGATGATACCACAAAGACTCTAATAGCCGGAGCCCCTCCATTTTGTGTCAGTTTAACTGATCAATCATCTGG
>NW_008462434.1:0-779 GCF_000622305.1 Nannospalax galili
TTTTTTTTGAATAAAAGCTGTAGGCGAAGTATGAGAGAAAATGATTGAGTCTATATAGACATATGTAGACAGCTGTTCCTTGATAAGTTTTTATTGCAATTCTACTATTATAAGGACAGTACAAAGTTAGCTCAGAGTGGGGAGAAAGCATAGTTTATGTTCACAGTACACTTTGTTTAGGAAGAAGCAATGTACTGACCTACACCAGCCACATTCCTATTTTAATTCGAGATAGCACTGGATTGTGTTGACACAGTTAAAGCACTGGAAACCTGATGTGTGCTAACACAGGCAATCTTAACTGTGTTCACTTGGACTTCTTGTATGCTTCATGTCCTTGGGAGTTCATTCACAGCATTCCAAAATAAAACTTGATTTTAGAGAGTTTGGAGACACCCAATTTTCCTGTCTTGAATTCTTGCCCAGAAACATATCTACTCTCTGTGCTTAGCCCACTGCTGATGTCACCATTAGAATGGATGTAAAAAGTCAACAAAGCAGAGCCAAAGGGTCCACGCAAGGTTGTGTTCCCTGCATACCCTGAGTGGGGTGGAGAGGCAGACAGGGAGCATTTTTCTATTGAAGAGAAATGGCTATTGGTCCTCTCACCCTATCTCTCACTAAACTATGACTTATAAGGTGATTGGTATGCACCTTCAAGTTTGAGGAGCAATTTTAAGAAATGTTTTATGTATTATTATTTTATGTGTATGAGTATATTGCTTGCATGTATTGAAGTGTACCAATGTTGTGGAATGCCTGCAGAGGTCAGAAGAGGG
>NW_008462435.1:0-778 GCF_000622305.1 Nannospalax galili
TTATTTTATGTGTATGAGTGTTTTGTCTGCATGTATATAAGTGCACCTATGAAGGCAATGCCCCTGGACAGTGGGAGAAGGTATTAGATTCCTTGGAACTAGACTTAAGGACCGCTATTGGGTATCATGTTCAGTCTGGAAACTGAACCCAGGTCCTCTGAAGAGCAGCCATGCTCTTAACCACTGAGCCATCTCTCCAGCCCCTCACTGGGCCTATCCCTTTTCTCATGTCTTCAACAATTTCCCCAATTTGTAGTCTATGTTGACTTGGAAGCTTATCAATTATTCCGATTTGCAAGTTAAATTTCTTCTTATGTGAACAGTTTATCTTGCTCCATTTAAGCTGACCAAACCTGACTCAGTGTGTCATTTCTGATGTGTTCGCCTTGATCCTGTAACTCTTTCTACCCTCTGTTCTCCATTTTTGTGTCACCTGACTCTTACTACATGACTTGTACAAAAGGCCTTTCTGAAACACTGGTATCTCCACTCACCTTTAATCAATCCGTGGAATCTTGGGGAAAAAATTGATGCTCAGTATTCCTTGGCCTTCCCTTTTGGAAGAATGGGCAGACCTGCACTAACTGCCTCCAGGGTGCTAGTGAACAACCACAAGTAAAGCAATACATTGAAATAGAAATTATACTTTTTGAAATTGATAATATTACCTTATCACAGAATGTACTGTGGCCAGTAAATATTAAACAAAATAAGGGATAAATTAAGAGTTTGTTCTTGCAGAAGACCCAGGTTCGAATCCCAGCACCCACATGGCAGC
>NW_008462436.1:0-779 GCF_000622305.1 Nannospalax galili
AAACCTCTGCTAAGCTAATATATTCATTTCTTCAAAGACCCTCAACTTCTTCATTTCAGCTTTCCTTTGAACTGAAGACAGACAAATGGCTGGAAAACAGAAAAGGCATCACAAGTACCAAGCCTGCTAGACGGTGCCATATTGTGTGGACGATACAGGCTCTGGGTGACTAACATTGGCTGGTTGGATAAATGGAAAAGTGGGTGAACTGCTGGGTGCATGCAGCCACTGGAGCACTGGAAGAGTGCTCACAGTCCTGTAGGTAGAGCTTGAGGCTTACCTTCGAGGGATCTCTTCATCAGCATATTTAACAGACACAACGTAAGGCCCCTCCTGGGATGGCGTATAGGTCACCGTGTGGGTGCCATCCCCATTGTCCACCACATTCACTGGCTCCACAAGGCCTGAGGACAAAGATGCAAGGCCTGACTGACAACCTGGCCTCCCCTTACTCCACCCTTGAATGAGTTAAAACAGGATCCCATCCATCCCCAAGAGCTATTGGTTTCCATTGATGAGTAACATAAAGGCAAGCGGGTCATAATCACAGGCCTAAGGAATCAGAGGATCCACAACTCATGGTTGCACAAATGACCCCAAGAGATACCTTTAGCTTTTTGCTAGCCAAAGTACACTCAGTCTGCTCTACTGCCCTAGAGTATAATTAAGGAGACTATCCGTGCTTGCTGCTGGAAGGTGTATGGTGAAGATACATGTTGCAGGCATGCTTTAGCCTTTCAAGCTGGTTAGGCATGCTTGGATGTGGTCATTTTATTCTA
>NW_008462437.1:0-693 GCF_000622305.1 Nannospalax galili
AAAAAAAAAAAAAAAAAAAAAAAAAAAAAAAAAGTCAAGCAGAGAGCTAGAGATGCCTGAGTGATTAAGAGCATGTACTACTCTTGCAGAAGACCTGAGTTTGGTTCCCAGCACCCACACTGGGCATCTCACAACTGCTAATAACTCTAGTTCCAGGGGATTTAATTAATACCCTGCTCTGGCCTCTGTGGGGACCAGTACACACACGGCATACACACACAGGAGACACATACAGACATACATAAATGAAAATAAATTTTTAAAAACGAAATTGTCAAATAAAGTTCTGCTTTTCACAGGTATGGATTCTACTGGGCAAGGAGCTCTTTGATGACAGGGCCTGGTCTGGACTTTGATCACTGCATGTGTAATATTGGGCAGCAAGCTTTACATCATACATCATATATGATGAGGTCAAAGTGTCCCTAAAGACTGACTGAAGATTCTCAACCAAAGAACAGGGGGGTGTGCATGGCTGGGAGGGCAGAATCGGGTGATTCTTGGCCCACAGTGTCCAAAGTCAGTTCACTACTGTTGTGTTGGGGACTTGTTCAGGAGCAGGTAACTAGAGGATCACCTGCTTCTAACAACAGCACACACAAAGCAGAACTAGTATTTGACCAAAGAAACATAAATGATTTGAAATTTCATTTTTCAATGTGTGTAGGAGGTGTATATGTGAGTGAGTGAGTG
>NW_008462438.1:0-778 GCF_000622305.1 Nannospalax galili
GACTTCCTCTCCCACTAGAGGCTCCATACTCTGCCATCTCTGTCACTGTCCTTTATTGTTTTTAGGGCCTTTCTAGTCTAACTTGTGTTCCTCAAATGCTCTTGGATGTGGTTCCATCCTCTGGAGCAAAGTCAAATTACCTGGTATCACATCTCTAAAGAAAAATGAGTCTTCCCTCTCCCAGCAGCTATCAATTACCTATAGATCCTAAGCTAGGGCTGGGGCTTTTGGCCCACTTCCCCCCATCAAGCTGGGGTTTTGTCAGGCTTGGGCTTGTTCAAGTCTTGTGTATGCACTCTCAAGTGCTATTGCTTCATATGTGTAATTTCCCTATCATGTCTGAAAAACACGGTTTCCTTGTATTCATCCACCACCTCTGGCTTTCATAATCTTTCCACCCGCTCTTCCATAATGATCCCTGAACACTGGGAGAAGGCATGCTATGGGTGTCACATTTAGGCCTGAGCACTCTGCAGTCTCTTCTTATCTGCATGGTGACCAGCTGTGGTCAACCAGTCTGTGTTAATTGCTATCTGCTGCAAGAAGTTCTCTAGTGAGAGCTGAAAAATGCACCATCTATGAGCATAACAATGAGTCACTAGGCGATGGTTTAATACTATACCATTTAGCAGGATAATAGCACTGCTGTGACCTATGCAGCCCCAGATTCTGGCCCTGAAAACAGTGCCAGGTATGGGCTCCATCTCACAAAGTGAGCCTTAAATCCACTCAGAAAGTGTTTGGTTATTCCCATAATATTCGTGGCACTATCTCTCCA
>NW_008462439.1:0-779 GCF_000622305.1 Nannospalax galili
TGTGTGTGTGTGTGTCTGTGTATGTGTGTATCCAGTTGACTTCAAACTGTTTGAACCAAAGACTCTCAGAGGAAGGGAGAGAGACGGTCACTTCAAACTGTTTGAACCAAAGACTCTCCAGAGGAAGGGAGAGAGACGGTCACCCTTAACTGCATGAGGGGGTGGGACTAAGGAGAGATACCTGGAAAGAGAGCAGCCATTATACTTGCGGCCACAGATCTGAAAGGCTCAGCTGACATGTATAGGAAAAAGCCCAAGGGTGTCTATACCTTTGTAAGTAACTCCTCTCTGACATCATGTGCTTTGTTAGTAAGTCCAAATAAATGTCTTTATTCTCTAAACTGTAGTTTGGAGAAACATTGTGTTGGTTGGTACAGACTGTGGGAGGAGTAGAGAGAAAGCATAGAGAATATGGGCTCCCAGAAGTAAATTAGACCTGCACCCTCATTTCTCTCCCTGCTTTCCCAAACTAAATGCTTATGAAAATTTAGTTTTGAAAACTTCTTACAGATAGTATCTTAATGTCCCAGTCTGATTACTCATAGCAGTCATCTAGGTGAACTTGGCCAGTATTTAAATTTCAGTTAGAGAGAAGAAAGGAGACTTCCAAATTCTTTTCCTGTTTTATTTTTCATTATTTTAGAAGGCCAAAGAGTCCATTCCTTTAAGAATTCCTGACCTATCACAGCAGGCAAAAATTTAGTGGTCAAGGTTTAGAGAGACAGAGAGATGAAAGAACATTTTTGTAGATAATAGATTTTTTTTTTTTTTTTTGGGGG
>NW_008462440.1:0-778 GCF_000622305.1 Nannospalax galili
TTCAGTTTCCAGCACCCACATGGCAGCTAACAACCATCCATAATTCCAGTTGCAGGGAATATGACACCCTCTTCTGGCCTCCATAGGCATTGCACAGACAGGTACACTTATATACGTACAGACAATACGTACATAAAATAAAAATAATAAATGAAGTATTTTTAAACTACTTTCTGCAAACACCATCCAGTTTATTTACTGTGCCAAGCCCTCTCTTCACTCCTCCACTTGTTATGGCTTCTCCTTCTACACGATCCTCATGGAGCTCATATAGGATGGCAGCAGGGAGGGAAGGGGTTCTGTTCAGCTGCATTCTCACAATTCGCTGGAAACATGCATTAATCCCATCCTGTCTGTCTCTCAGCCAGGAGCTGATTCAGAAAGGTTACTGAGGTCTGAAGTATACTAATTTTCTGACACTGGCTCCATCATGTGGCATATTAGATGATCTCAAACACCCAGCTAGGTTCTGATTGTGAGCTCTAGCGTTGGTGCCCTCCATCTGAACATATCCTCTGCAGCCTCTGAAGCTTAGGGAGCCCCTTACCATTTATCACACACAGTTGGGTCCTCATTCAGCAGAGCTAATAAGAGCAGCACACACACATTGGAAGTCCAAGCCAACTGCCCAGGACACAGGTGGAGTGTTTGGCCCTGCTCTACTTGGTAGTGTAACTGATCCACTTTTCCTCTTAGTCATCCTATCCCTAGGCTCAGGCAGTCCTGGTGCCTGCAAACTCCAAAGAAAACTTGGGTCACTAATCTTTTTTTTTTTTTT
>NW_008462441.1:0-779 GCF_000622305.1 Nannospalax galili
CCACAGATTCTCAATTCAAAATATCACACAAACAGCCCTGATAGTCTCTGCACCCTTTGAAGCTTCACAAGTCAGGCCTCTGCCATTTACACCGTCATTTACATTTAGACCTGTTCCATACTCCACAGCAACAGCTCACTAAACTCCAAGCACTCAATGGCTTTTCCAGCCCCAAATTCCAAACACTTCCACAATTCTCCCCAAAACAACTGGGTCAAGTGTCATAGCAATACACCACTCCTTGTACCAACTTCTATCTTAGTACCCAAAGGACTCTATTGCCTACTAGAGAGCTACTTGCTCATCTCTATTTATTGCTGCTCTATTCACAATATCCAGGAAATTCAAACAGCCTAGATGTCCATCAACAGATAAATAGATAAGAAAGAGGTAAGAAATATGTAGTGCTTTTCCACAATAGAATACCCTTCAGTTCTCAAGCCTGCTCAGGTCAGGAAGATCCATGCGTGCCCCAGATATGCAAGCTCCCACAGACCATCCTACCACTTTAGGACAGCATGGAGTCTGTCCTGGAATCGCATACTCAGAAATTGCACTTATCCCTAGCTGAACTGAGACTTGTTACTCTCCATTCACACATCAACTCAAAGCACCCCCAACCCTGAACACAAAGCTCCACTCAGGTGGGCCTTAACCCAAAAGTTGAGGAAACAGCAAACAAAGTCACAAACACCCACTCAACAAAGACAAGATCACCAACCCATACCTAAATTACCATCCTTGACACAAGTCCAGATATCTAGATCTTGGGCTAGAGA
>NW_008462442.1:0-779 GCF_000622305.1 Nannospalax galili
TCTCCCTACTTTCAGAATTTGTTGAGGTTTGGTGTTTGAACTGTGGGTAGGGCGAAGATTAGCAGAGCCTGTGTGTCTGATTCCACTTCGCTAGGTGCAGAGCACCCATTCAACTAGTCTGAAGGGCCAGAGTCAGAGCACATGCCTGTGCCTCAATCTGTGTGGTGATGCTCCCTCCAGGAAGACTAATCAGAGCTCTAAACACTCCCTCCGTTCCCACCTATTTCACCCAGCCCTGATC
Organism: Nannospalax galili; assembly: GCF_000622305.1. Lineage (NCBI taxonomy): Eukaryota > Metazoa > Chordata > Mammalia > Rodentia > Spalacidae > Nannospalax > Nannospalax galili. Next base: position 242 of record NW_008462442.1, read on the forward strand.
CTGCAGGAGTCAGAATCATGGCATTAGTCATAGTTTGAGAAGTATTCCAGGCCATACATAATGTGAATCTCTTTGAGGCACTGAAGTCATCCCTGGGGATGATCAAGGGGGAGGTCCAGCCTAGGTAAGAGGCAGGATTTTTGGCTTACCTGATAGTTCTGTTCATGGATTCTGAGGGCTGGATGGTCAGCAGGAGGGAGCCAGCTGGGGTGCTGACTGGAACACTGGTCTCATAGCTCTCCTGGTCTAACTTGAGAGGCGGCATCACCCTCTCCACCAGTATAGTCACAGTGGCTGTGGCTTCAGGGCCTGGGCCTGAGCCCACAAGTTTCTCCACATTCTGCACCACCACTACCACCTTGTGATGAGGAGCTGTCTCATAGTCGAGGTTCTGGAACCAGTGAGTTCCGGGTCACTATGTAGGCCAGGGATGGCACACTTGTACCCCTTTCCCACCTGTCTATATCCTAACCTTGTGGAGTTTGAGCTGGACGTAACCAGAGTCTGGCTCCCAGATCAGATCAAATATCCCTTCCGG
>NW_008462443.1:0-779 GCF_000622305.1 Nannospalax galili
TGGGATCCAGAGCAATGGGCTTGTGTGCTGTTCATGGCCAGAAAGAGAGAAGTCAGGCAGGGGCATCCATTATCTGGGCCATTTTACACCATTGTGATTGCCATTTTGGCCTTGCTTTGGGGAGTTACCCCCATACCCCTGAGCAAAATAATCTCATACTGAAAAACATAAACAAATAAAGCAACAGGATAGTGGGGATGGCATGTCCCAAGCATTTCCATTCAAAAACAAACTAAATGATTTCTCTTCTGATGTGGAAATGATGACTGCTGTTAATGAGATAAAGAATGAGGAATCAGGGTTTGAGAGCTCCCTGGGCAAAAAGCAGGAAGTTAAGAGAGCCTCTGCTCTGCCATTATGGGATGGTGGCTACCTGCCGCCATCTTACACTGGTTTCAAGGAAGCAGACCCCCAGCCATTCCCCAGACACCCAAGGCCAAGGGAAGGCAGAGGTTCCCAGGGACCCAGACAGCTGTGCCCAGGCATGGGGGTGGCACCGTGCTGGGGTGGGAGGCTGGGCAGAGATGGAAGGGCTCAGGAGCCTCTGCTGGCCCTGGGGCAGCAGGCTCCTCCCCATGAGTACAGTGCACCATAGGCTGTGCTAAGGCTGTGTGGCCCAGGCTGCGTGAGCTGCTGCCCAGTGCCCGAGAGGAGCGCAGCCATGCTGGGGCCCTAGGTGTAGCCTACCACCACCTTTTCAATGAGCAACCTGCTCGGCAGGGCCAGCTTCAGCAAGCCCACCACCATGGAGGACTGCAACTCCACCTGGTAGACTGACT
>NW_008462444.1:0-779 GCF_000622305.1 Nannospalax galili
TTTTTTCAAACGATGGATACAAACATTTACCTGACCTGCAAAATTATTAATTTTCACTTTCGCTTCTGTTTAATATTTTTTCCCATGTTTCAGAGAGACACTGTGACAGCTGCAGATCTACTTAGTATGTAGCCTCTGTGTTAAGTAAAAACCCTGTGATTACTCTGACATAGCATATTACACATTTTAGCTTCTTTGCTTAGATTGAGATCAAAGGACTGTGGCTTCTGACTCTGATAAGGATGCCATAGAAACCTAACAATGTGATATTTATATTCATAATTGAGTCTCTTTTTTCTTTTGCTGAGACAGAATGCAGGATGGGAAGGAATGACTTTGGGAAGATGTTCTGCATGCCAGTACCCCTTAATATTTTATGGAGTATGTTACTGGCATTGCCATTTCTTTTCTGAGGTCAAAATCCTTAAGGAAATAAAGAAAAAGCTGGGTTCCTGAGAATAGCTCCTCACTAGGATCGCCTTGAAGGAGGCCTTGGGAATGATCTTTCAGTGTGGAGCTCGCTTTGAATGGATATTCCCATAGTGGAGTTTTTGCAGCCTGGAAATCTATTCAAGTCCATTCATGGCCCTGGCAGATGAATGAGTGCAGTCCTTTTAGTCTTGTGTTTTTTGAATGTTAATTCCATTCTCTTCTCCATTCAAACACTTTCTCAGCATGACTTCTAGAGGGAAGACATGGAGACCCATTAGAGTTGCAATCACATTCCAGTGTCAACATTAGGAAGTAGAAACTGCTCTACAAGAAAGTAGGACTAGGGG
>NW_008462445.1:0-779 GCF_000622305.1 Nannospalax galili
AAAAAAAAAAAGCAAAGCTAGGTGTGCAAATGAACCAGAGTAGCAGTAGCATTCCTCCAGGGTTTTACCTCTAGTTCCTACCTACCTTCCTACTCTCTCTTCTCAGTGATGAACTGTGATATGAAAGAATAAGCCAAGCAAAACTGTCCTCCCCTAAGTTGGCTTTGGTCAGAGTGTTTTATCAATGGAACAGAAAGAAAACCAGAACACTAAGAATAATAAAATATACAAAGACTGTTTTGCTGAGGTTGATTCAAAGTAACTGACAGTTTTTGATGGCTCTTTCCATTCCTTAAGGCTAAGAGGCAATATCAAAATGGCAGAGGTGTTCTAGTGTGCATAACAAAGGCAGAAAAACAATATCATCTTAGACTCAAATCATGTAAGGCTCATGACTGAGTTTTAAGTAAACAATTCTATCTTGTCAGCTGAGGGGATTGGAGTCACTGTTTAAAATACCAACAGAAGAAAGTTGCCATGCTTACTTAGCTCAGGGATCCCAAAATTGAACAAAGATGCTCCTGAAGTATATTTTTGATATAAGCCAGACATTCATGAACTAAAACCCATGACTAAACCCTAAATTTTCATGAAGAAAATTTAACTGGAAAACGGCATTATTGTGTCTTTTGAACTATAACAACAGAGGTAATTATTTTCACCAAATAGAGTTTTGGCTCTTGTTTCACTGGTGTGGTCAAATAGCTGATAGATGCAACTAAAAGAAAAAGAAAAATTGATTTGGGCCCACAGTTAAAGAGAAGATATAATCGATTATG
>NW_008462446.1:0-779 GCF_000622305.1 Nannospalax galili
ATGAAATTTGGGAAATGATTATAATCTACTTATTATAGATCTAGAGAAAGGTGAAGAATTTTAAGACATTGTCATTGACCAATTTGTAGAAGTAAAGTTCTCTAAATTAAGGAAACATATATCCATACAGATACATGAAGCACAAAGAACACCAAATAGAAAGGACAAGAACAGAAACTCTCCAGGACACACTACAGTAAAAATGCTGTATGTACAAAACAAAGAGATACTCAAGGCTAAGGTAAGGGAAAGTCCACAAGTTACATATAAATGAAACCCAATCACAATTACAGGTGGCTTTTCAACATAAACTATAAAAGCAGGAAGTAACTCTGCCATTCACAATAGTCTCAAAAACATGAAATATGTAGAAATAAACCATCCAGAAACATTAAAGACTTTATAATTAAAACTTTAATCTTTGAAGAAAAAGATTGAGGACAGCACCAGGAAACGGATGACCTTTCATGTTCATGGATTAGTAGAAGTAGTATTGTGAAAATGACTATCCTACCATAAGCAATCTACAGATTCAGTGCAATTCCAATCAGACTTCCCATGACATTTTTAGCAGAATTAGAAAATAAAATCCTAAAATTTGTACGGAATCACAAAGACACTGGATAGCCAAAGAAATCTTGAGCACAAAGATCAATGCCGGAGGGATTACCATTCCAGATCTCAAACTGTATTACAGAGCTATAGTCATAAAAAACAACATGGTACTGACACAAAACAGACATGTAGTTCATTGGAACAAAATAAAAGCTTCAAACACG
>NW_008462447.1:0-779 GCF_000622305.1 Nannospalax galili
GGAACCAAACCCTGGTCCTTTGCAAGAGCAACCAGTGCTCTTAACCACTGAGCCAGCTCTCCAGCCCACTAAAATGATCTTTTCTTATTCTGCTCTAAGTGGTATACCCCATGTGTATTTGTATATGTATGTACATGTATGCATTATAGGCTAGGATCCATATATTAGGGAGAATATGAAGTATTTTTTTTCTTTTTGAGGTTTGGTAACCTCATTTAATGTTATAAATTATAGGCCAATCAGTTTTCCTGAGAACTTTGTGATATCATTTTCCTTTAGAGCTGAATAATATTCCATTTCCTGTATGTACCAGATTTTCATTACCCATTAAACTTTTTTCTTTTGATTAATTTATTTTTATTTTATGTGTAATGAGTGTTATGCCTGTATGTATGTAAGTGCAGGCATGTCGTGTAATGCCCACAGAGGTCAGAGAGGGCGTTGGTTCCTCTGGCACTAGAGTTAGCTAGATAGTGGTTAGCTGCCATATGTGGGCTGGGAACTGAACCTGTGTCCTCTGCAGGAGCAGCCAATACTTTAAACCACTGAGCCATCTCTTCAGCCCCCATCCTTTATTATTTTGAGGTATGCTCCTTCAATTCCTGTCGTCTCTCTCCAAGACTTTTATCACGATGGCATGTTGAATGTGGTTGAATGCCTTTTTGGCATCAATCAAGATGGTTATTTGATTTCTTCCCTTAATTTTGATTATATGGAGTGTTACATTTATTGATATACATATGTTGAACAAAACTTGCCTTTCTGGGATGAATCCCACT
>NW_008462448.1:0-779 GCF_000622305.1 Nannospalax galili
ATTGGCTATTGTTTTACAAAGGACAAAAGCGATTCAAAACGCCCTTAAAGACAAATGGCAACAAAATAATAAAGGATATTGAAAGAGAAATAATCATATGACTCAGAGAATACCAAACGTTCAGGAATAAATAGCGAAAGGGAGAGGTAAAAGATAAATTGGAATATTGGTTAGACAATAAATAAAAAGAGTTGGTAATTCTGATTCCCACGAGAAAAATAATTTTCTCGAAGATACACGCCTCCCTGTAACTATTGAATTCAAATATGAGAGGGCAAATCATGAGAGGCTGTCTTACCCTTCTATGGTGAAATAGAAACAGCAAGGCTATAAAGAAAACAGTGAAGACATTGCTTGGCTTTGTTAAGCAAAGGTTGATCATTCAACGTTGTCTTACTTTTAGTGTGATTTTTGAAAAGTATTGTACACTGAAAAATATTGTGCAAACATGGTTTGATTCATGGTCTGATGCTTTCCTGCTATTGTAAGTATTCTAATTATAAAGAAAGGTTGCAGAAGGCTGTTTTTCAGAAGTAGAGAGAGAAGGAGAAAGAGAAAGAAGTGATTCTGGCTGACTTCTCCCCAGCGGGACAGTGAACAGCCTGTGCTAGAACGGCAATTGTGTTTTCTGGTATAGTCATTTCTACCGCCTCAGTTAACTTCAAACCATCGTGCCCTGTATTCAGCTGGAGCTGGACTCTAGCATGTACAAGTGTCCTGGTGTGAACTGCAGATCACAGGCTTCAGAGGGATAAATAGGAAGTGAAGGAGAGTTAAAC
>NW_008462449.1:0-779 GCF_000622305.1 Nannospalax galili
ACACGCGCAGTCTTTCAGGTCAGATCAAGAAGCCTGTGGGGAGGGAAAGAACAAGCTAGTGCAGGCTGTCCCCGCTCCCCTCTTCTGCTCAGTAACAGGAGCGAGTGTTAGGCTGAAAAATAAAGTTCATCTTGGCCTCCTTCCTCAGTGGAGCAAAGTCACCCTCTTCCCCGACATGCCCCCAAGGGCTGAGACTGAAGGGAAACTCAGGCCTGGGATTTTCTGACTTCAAAGAAGCCCTTAGAGCCTTTGCGACCCATCCATTCCCTCAGAGAAGCATACCAGGGATCTTACCTGCTTATCGAGATCCTCGTTGAGCTGAAACGGAGGGAGACCACGCTGTTAAAATGCAGCAGAGCAGGGGACACTTCGCACCCACCTCCACTGCCTTCACTACACTGACCCCGTGGAAGCCCGTGCACCTGGGACTCGGATGTCTGGTGGCTGAGACCCGAGCCTGGGATTTCCCTCTTCCCGTAGAGCAACTTTGCCACAACACTGGTTTCAGTGCCTTCTAGAACTCTCCAGCATTACTTTTCTGTCTCAGACACTTCTAGAGACAGGTGAGTACGTCAGGGAATGGCAAGCCTCAGCCACCTGCCAGGGTACCACTGTGTATCTGCGGCCGACCTCGAACTTGTAACCTTCCTTCCCAGCATCCCATGTGCTGGGACACAGGGTGCCCTCCACACCCGGCTTCCTCACCTTTCTTGCTCCTCACGTGCATGATGAGGCCCACTGCCAGGAAGATGAGCCCCAGCACCAGGCCCCCAACTCCA
>NW_008462450.1:0-779 GCF_000622305.1 Nannospalax galili
CGTGTCAGAAAATGAGAGCGATACCATGCCAAGAAGAGTCTCTTACATGGATAGGAGGCAGATAAGAGCAACTTGGAGTGCTCTCTCATCACAACATACCTTTGAGGGTGCAAGGTCTATTGCATCCTCAAGTCTGGTACCTACCACAGGACCTGGAGATGGGCAGATGGCAAATCGAATAGCAAAGCACTAGTTCAAGGAAAGGAACTAGGACCTGTACCCCATGTATCAGAGAACATGCAACACACACATGCATACACAGACACAAACTCACACATACACATACTGACACACTTTACAGATGTATTCATTAATTCTGCATTAAAAATCCTCCCTGGATCACATGACCCCTTTAGCAGACAAGACCCAAGCTTCTTGCCCTCACAGCTGAAGGCTGCAACCAGAGCACCATGGGCTTCCTTTCCACCAGACTCTTCCCCATTCATGCCCATTTAGGTGCTTGGGTACTGTTTTCGTTTACGGAGCACTCAGCCTGGCACAGAGGACAGGTGAGGAAGAAGACAGGCTAAGCCTTCCCAGACTCCATGGGCTGAAGGGGGAGAAACAAATTGCCACAGTACAATGGTAATTTGTAAACAAGTCATCGCTGTGTGGTGAGAGGCACTGGGCAGCAACACAAGTGCACTGAGCAGAGCCTTCCCAAGCTAACCTGGTCAGTTGAAGCTCCTTGCTGTTCTGAAACACTCCTCCCTCCCAAGTCCTTGTGTTCCAGGTTCTCAGTGCCAAGGCCAAGAGCACCTTCCTCCTGTCTCTGCTCC
>NW_008462451.1:0-779 GCF_000622305.1 Nannospalax galili
AAAAAAAAAAAAAACAATCATATCATTGATGGTTAGTAAAGTTTTAGCAACTGAATTTCAGGGCACAAGCATTCAGATCAGAACACATAGCTGACTTGCCCAAAGTCACTGTTGTGCTTTTTAAAATGAATAAGCCATTAGCAGAAACATAATTTTGTCGATAACTTTTATGGGCAGTTTAACATTTCGTCTGTTGTGCGTTGTTTCCTCTGTCATTTCTTCCTTTGTTCTGTTGATTTCACTTTTTTTCTGTAGTTTTACAGGTCATATTTTTTTCTTTGAAGAGACAACCTGGATATGGTGACTCATGCTTGAAATTCCAGCACTGTGGAGGCCAGGGCAGGAGGCTCAGTAGTGAGTTTGAGTCCAGCCTAGGCTACGGAGTGAGATCCTGTCTCAGACTACTTCCCCCTCTCTCCAAAAGACAGACACAATTTGGAATTCAGTGACTAACTGGTGCCTCTCCTTATTTGTTTGTTCTTTTTCTTTCACGGTACTGCACGTGGAACCCAGGGCCTGACCCTTGCAAGGCAAGGCAAGCAGTCTGTCAGTGAGTTGTCACATCCCAGCCTGTGATGGGATTTTGAGGTGGAATCTTGGTTTCACTTTTTTGAGCAGGTTGTCTAGGCTGACCTTTCACTTGGATGCCCAGTCTGCTCTGCACTCACCGTGTGGCCCCAGGCAGCCAGCCCTTGCTCTTTGGAGTCCCTGGGATGACTTTGATTTTTCATAGAAACATTTGATAATCCTTCAGGGCTACTGCCCTACCAATGTAAGAG
>NW_008462452.1:0-779 GCF_000622305.1 Nannospalax galili
TCCTCAAAATGCTAAGAATAGAACTACCACATGATTCAGCTACAATGCTCCTGGGTCTTTGCCTGAAGGAATTAAAGTCAACATGCAACAGACATGACTGCATACCCTTGCTTCTCACAGCACTATTCACTGTAGCCATATTATGGAAGGAACCCTGCCCGTCAGCGAATAAATGCATAAAGAAAAAGTGGTGTGCATTATTTAGGCGCAAAGGAAAGTAGAACTACAGAGCATCAAGTTAAGTGAAATAAGCCAAACTCTGAAAGATAAGTATCACGTATTCTCTTAAGTGAAATAATCAAGAAGTAGAGAACTTAACAAAGAAAGGAGGACTTTTAGGGAAGATGAAGAGGATAAGTGGGATGGAGAAGGGACACTAGAGGGTTATATGGATGTGAATATGGTCAAAGACTATTACATGCATGTATAAAAGTGTCACCATGAAACCCATTATTTTGTACAATTAGAACATGCTAAGAATAAAAACTTTTTTCAAGAAAAAGAGGACAAATGTGCCATATTCCCTGGCTGGACCTAAATATTCTTTAAAAACTAGAATAATCAAAATTAAAACTCAGTGTATGAACTCAGGAGCAAAAAGAGAGTGAGGGAACTTGAAGACAGAACAATAGAAAGCATCCAATCTAAACAAAACAGATAAAAATAGACAGAGAAATATGACCAGATGGGCAGGGCGTGTAGCCTGATCACTCTGGAAAGAAGAACGAAGATGTAAGCATGCAACAAAGGTACAGCTCAGCAGTAGAGCACTTGTCTAA
>NW_008462453.1:0-775 GCF_000622305.1 Nannospalax galili
GGGATCATCACAGTCATCTGGTCCAGAGGTTTAGAAGCTCTTCCGAGCATAGTACCCAACATGTCATTTCATCCTGCAGTCCCTCCAAATCTCCTAAAAAGTACAGAGAACCAGACCCACTGCTTCGTGGCAACGTGGAATATAGTATTTCTCAATCTATTGTTAAATGTGCTCCAGCAAAATCAAGACAGTCTGAGCGTTGTCCAGACTGCCTGTTCTGCCTACTGCCAGCCACCTGAGGTCAAGGTTCTGAATGAACAGCAAGCAGTGACTACCCGGCTAAAACACGCTCCCACGAGGCTGTGATGTGGGAGGAATCGCTCCTTTAGAGCTGTGTGCAGAAAACATACCAAAGGCAACAGAGGAGCTGCTGGTGTCCAACCACATGCGTAGTTTTCGCCAAAATATCGATTCTAGTTCCTCCATTCTCCAGACAGATTTTTGAGCATCTGGCCTGAGGACATTCTATCTTTTCATCTCCCTCAGCATCTTGTATTGCAATTGTGTGTGTGTCTGTGTATATATGTGTGAGTGGAGAGGGGTTTTTCCTTCAAAATACAGGAGAAATTAGAAAATAAAACGCACTAGCCAGTGGCACTCTTTTTTAAAAAAGCTTGTGGTGGATTTTGTTGGTATATATGCGGCAAGGAATAGTAGAAATTTTTGTGCAGCCTCATTTATTCTATGGTACTTTTACTGTTTTTTAATGCTTATTTTTATTTAAGTGTGTGTGTGTGTGTGTGTGTGTGTGTGTGTGTGGTGTCCTTGTACATAT
>NW_008462454.1:0-779 GCF_000622305.1 Nannospalax galili
AGAGAGAGAGAATCCATGCCTCTTTGCTCCAGCCCCCTCAACTTCCCTTTTCATTTTTTAATTTTGAGACATGGTGTTACTAAGTTCCTCAGGTAGCCCAGGTAGACCTGAAACTCACAATCTCTTGTGTCATAACTTCCTGAGTAGCTGGGTATAGACCTGATCTACCAGGTCAGCTTTGAAATTTTATAGTCCCAGAAAAGAAAGTCAAGGATTGATGGTTTTATAAACTACAAAGGCAGGGCCAGGAGTGTGGGGTCACACCTATCATCCCAGCACTCTGAGGTAGGTGGGTCATCATGAGAAGAGACCAGTCTGAGGTAAAATGAGAGTGTTATGTCTACCTGGGGCAGAGTGAGAATCAACCTCAAAAAAAGTAGAATAACAAAAAACAATTTAAAAATCACGCAGGTGTTCCATCATTGGGACTGCAACTAGGAAAGGAGGACTCTACTAGTGAAATGTTGCCCTCACTGCGTTCCTAGCTTTAGGGTAGGGTGGGCGCAGTTAGCTTTGTCTTGGTTAGAATATACTTCACACTTTTATCTAAAAGTTAATAGAAGGCCAGGTGTGGTGGTCTATGGCTTTAATCCCAGAGCTCTTGAGGCAGAGGCTGGATGATCTCTGAGTTTGTGACCAATTTGGTCTATATAGCCAGTTCAGGCCAAACAGGCTGTGGAGTGAGACCCTGTATCAACCCCTCACCCCCAACAACAACAAAAACAACAACAACAAACAGTTAATGGAGTGTTAGATGCAGAGCTTGGCTATTAAAATGT
>NW_008462455.1:0-779 GCF_000622305.1 Nannospalax galili
CACACACACACACACTCACTCAGAAACATTAAAAAATAGTTAATCACAGTTCTGTTTAATCTCCAGAAACATGAATTTTAGTTTAAAATAGTAAATTTTAACTAACGTCCACATTTCCATGATTAAATTTCAAATTAATAGCCCTCAGTTGATGGAACAATATCGGCAGACTTGGGTTATTTATTGACAATAATACAAGGAGGTTGAGTTAAAGCAGTGATTGAACAATATTTTTGGTGAATATTGAAATGCAATCAGAGGAAGCCACCATAACTGGATACTATGTAAGCATAAATGGACCATCAAGCGCTTGGGATGGTACTTTTAGCTAGCCTGTGACATCAAAACCAGACAGGCTACACCGAAAATGAAATTTATGCATGATGGTAATTTTTGGTACTGAGTATAAGTAAATTATTTCATGAAGTCACAATGTAGAAATTAGTATTTAATAAAAATGCTACGTCCACTCAATTGCTTTCATAAATCAAATTGTCCTGGTCAGAGAATGGAAGGAAGCAGTTGGAACTCTGGTTCATTCAAGGTTTTAGACCTATTCTGCACTGGACAGCAGACCTGGGGGTCTGACTGGGCTTTTGGTCAGGTCCTATTTAGTGTCTGATTGTCAAAGGGAATCAGAGAAGTTTAATTTATAAGACATTTCATGCATGAATCACAAAGCAATACAAACACGCAGTTTCAGGGTGTATAAGTGAAAAGCACAGATGAACAGTGGGGACAGAGACAGTGCGATCAGCTTAGAAAGGCTGTCTCCATGG
>NW_008462456.1:0-777 GCF_000622305.1 Nannospalax galili
TGTGTATTGACATTGCTGACTACATGTTCCATGCAACAATGTATTTAGTGCCTCTGAAGATATATGTTTTATTCTAATAAATAATTCTTCAAAAAGTCTGTTTTTTTTTAAACAGACACCATTTTGTTTGTATCGCGTGACTCTGAGCGAGGTACTAGAATGATACTCAGAATAATTTGTCCAGAGAGACCACACCTCAGTACAACAAGTAATGTCTGGAATAGGTCATAAAAAGCTGTCTTGTAAAAGCATGCCTAGGTGCTGATCCCTGGAACCTAGAGATGTTACTGTATTTAAAATAAGGATTTTTGTAGTTGTAGTTAACAATGCTGAAAATGGCAAATCATTCTGGGTTATCAAAGAGGGTTTTAAACCCCATGACAAGTATCCTCTTAAGACAAGACACATCCAGAAAAGTCTATGGAACAGAGAGATAAAACCACAGGCAGAATGGTGGACACCAAAGGCTGGCAAGGGAAAGTACTTTTGCCTTGGTAACCTCCCAAGGGATGATGGCTAAACCACCCACATCTTGACTCTGTGCTTCTGGTCTGTGCAACTGGAGGTCAATAAATTTGTTTGTTTAAAGGCAATTTGAAGCAATTTGTTTGAGGGTTTCCAGAAACTATTATAGCATGTGTATAAAATATTATTGGAGGGGCTGGAGAAATGGATCAGTGGGTAAGAGTGCTGGTTTCTCTTGCAGAGGACCCAGGTTTGATTCATAGTACCCACATGGCAGCTAACAACTGTCCATAACTCCAGTTCCAGAGGATC
>NW_008462457.1:0-778 GCF_000622305.1 Nannospalax galili
ATTAATTAATTAATCCATGTGTGTCTTTCAGTTTGTATATACATGTGAGTGCAATGGCCATAGAGAACAGAAGAGGTGTTGGATCCCCTGGAACTGGAGTTGCAGGTGGTTATAAAGTACCATGTGGGTTCTGGGAATTGAACCTGGATCCTCTGCAAGATCAGCCAGTGCTCTTAACCACTGAGCCATCTCTTCAGACTCCCCTTTTTAAAACAAACAACCCCTTGAGTCTATTTAGTCTTGCTCATATGCACATGAGTGTGAGGCCATCTACTGGGGCAGGCAATTTAAATATAGGTGTTAAAACACTTGGCAATATATCACATTTTTAAAAAGATTAACCTTTTTGTTATCTCAAATATAGTAGTGTAAGGCTGAGGAGGTTAGTAAAATGCTTGCCATGCAAACATGAGGACCTGACTTTGGTCCCCAGTACCTATGTAGAAATCGGCCACATCCCTAAAGAAGGCTGACTCTCCCCTCCTTGGCAGCCATCAACAGCCAATAGTGCCTCCCTCTGCCAAGGGCAAAGCCTCATGAGCACCTCCTCCTAGGAGCTGTTAACTGTCCATAAATCCCCAGGGAGGGGTGGGCCTCAGGAGTCCCTCCCTCTCACAACAGTTACTGGTTTCCACAGTTACCTCTGGGATGGACCAGGCCTTCTTGTGCAGATAACCACAGCTGCCATGAGTTCACAGGTACAGTGGCCATGTCATATTCAGAAGACAGCATTCCATAGCTCTCCAGGTCTTCCTGCCAGCTCTTACACCCTTCCTGC
>NW_008462458.1:0-779 GCF_000622305.1 Nannospalax galili
CTCCCTGTAGCCCCAGCTGGTTTAGAACTCACTATGTAGACTAGGCTGGCTTAAACTCACAGAGATCTGCCTGCCACTGCCTTCCAAATGCTGGGATTAAAGGCGTGTGCCACCACACTGGGCAGATTCAACAACTTTAAAGAACATACAAAACAACTCAAAAAAGTTCAAGAAAACACAAATGTATGACTGAATGAAATGACAAAAACATTTTTTTCACTAAAAAGAGTGAGTTGTGTACAGGAGGATTAAATGCTTTACAGAAAAGAAAAAAACTGCGCTAGAACAAACTTATTCATCATCACCATCTTCATCTTCGTCTTCATCTTCCTTCCGTTCTTTCTTTTTCCTGCTCCTTCGAGCCTTGACAACCCCCTTTTTGCAGCATCAGGATTTCCTTTAGCTCTGTAGACAGCAACATCTTTTTCCTATTTCTCCTTCAGCTTGGCGGCCTTCTTCTCGTAAGCCTGCTTGTCATCTGCAGCAGGGTTATTCCACATCTCTCCCAGTTTCTTTCCAGCATCACCAAGAGATAAGCTGGAATGCTCTCCTTTGATCTTGGGGTGATGCTCAGAACAGAGCAAGAAGAGAGCCGACGGTGCCTATTGGGTGTGTTGGGATCTTTGAACTTCTTTTCTGTTTCCCCTCTAGGAGGGATGTAGGTTTTCATTTCTCTCTCATAACGAGCCATGTCAGCCTTTGGCATATCTTCAGACTTTCCTTTTTCATTAGCAGACATGGTCTTCCACCTCTCTGAGCACTTCTTGGAAAACTCTGAG
>NW_008462459.1:0-779 GCF_000622305.1 Nannospalax galili
GTGGTTAAGAGCACTGGCTGCTCTTGCAGATGACCCAGGTTCAGTTCCCAGAACCCACATGGGGGCTAACAACCATCTGTAACCGAAGTTCCAGGGGAATATGATGCCCTTTTCTGGCCTCCTCGGGCATTGTATGATACAGGTGCACTTATGTACAAGCAGGCAATACACTCATACATATAAAATTAAAATGGTAAAAATAAAATTTTTTAAAAATTGAGATTAAATCTCACTACTTAGCTCAGGATAACTTTTAATTTGCTGTCTTTCTGCCCAGCCTTCAGAGTGCTAAAATTACAGACCTGCATCACCATGCCCAACCTCAAATTTGCAATTAAAGAAAAGGTAGAGAAAATATTACCATCACCAAACAAACTACAATGAGGTGCAAATGTCTCCTTCCGTTCATCACTCATGATAGGTTACATCATGCTACAATATTAAGCAATTCCAAAATTTCCAGTTTAATCTAACTGGAAAGTCATCAATCACTGTATTTCATTGTGGGTTTGAGCAGCAATCCAAGACTGATCTTCATCCTCTCAGAATTCCTGGATGCTTTCATCTGTAGCCTACTCCATGATTTTTACCTCAGCAGTAACATTTCTCTGTTGTTTCTAATCAGAAATAGCACAAGTTACTTCTGCATACATTTTCATGGATGGACCAAGTCACACTTCAGAAGTGGACAAATATGATATATGCCACACAAGAGTTTGAATGAATGAAGAGTTTAATGAATTACACAATCACCTGCAAGTCCTTCTGCAGAAATAACC
>NW_008462460.1:0-779 GCF_000622305.1 Nannospalax galili
AGAGAGATTGGGAAAAGAATCTGTAGAGTGGGCCAGCAGGCTAGAGAGGTCCAGAGGCAGTGTGGATGTAGACTGCTGGAGAATACTCACTTGGGGGAGGCTGGCCTTTTTGTTTTGCCGATTGGATGGGACCCACTGACGTCATGAAGGCAAACTGTCCTACTGAGAGTTCTTCAAGTTAAATGCTTATCTAATCCGGTCATATCCACTATGCTGACACATAAAATTAGCTATCACAGTATCCTATCAACTTCTGTAAAGACTGCACATTTTGAATTCAGTGGCGCTTTCTTGTTGGTTATTACTGGGTTGGTTATCACTGGTTAGAACAGGGTGGACCCATTCACTATGTACAGGGTTCTCCAAGATCTCTGGTTTTGTCTATAGCACCCCCAAATATTCCCTAAATTTAAAGTCCCATTTATTCCTGTCTCCCCACAAATACACTTATTGTTGTACACTCTCGCTCTACGTGGCCCATCCTTCATGTCAAAAATTATCCAGTCACTGGGAGCCTCTTGTAAATCACTGTCTATTTACACGTTGCTTCTGTTTCTTAGGACAATCATGGAGGAGCAGGCTTTCTATGATCTCACTTTCAAGCACTTCAAAGAAAGTAAGGTGGAGATCTCCAGTGCCATCACAAAGTCATATCCTTTCCTAGAGATCCTCCGAGACCGAGACTTCATCTCTGAGCAGAAGTATAAAGTAAGAATTCCTTCAAGACCATAAGCCTGCCCTACACTGTGTTATGCCAAACCTTGGGTTCAGCCAACAGG
>NW_008462461.1:0-779 GCF_000622305.1 Nannospalax galili
CTGGGCAGGCCTGGGAGAAGGGCCCAGGATAGATGCTGCTCTCAGGAAGAAGCTGGTCTTGGGAAGTTGCTGGGACCAGGACACTGGAGGCTATGCACCCAGGGAAGTAAAGGGAGGTGAGGGCTGGATCAGGCCCAGAGGGTTCCTGGGGGCTGCAGGGAGGAACTGGATTGGTCTGGATGCAAAGGATCAGGAAGCAATGGTGGCTCTCAGCCAAGAGGTTAGCCCCAGTGTTTGGGGTAAGAAGACAATAAATGGGCCTGTACCCAGGCTAGGAGGCAAGTCCTGGTGGCAGGGCTGGGAGGGTGAAAGAGGCTGGGGGAGTTAAGGCACGGTGGGCAGACTGGACTTACCCAGGAAAGGTGTTGGTGCCAGGACACTGGAGGCTGTGTAGCCCTGGAAGCAAAGGGTGATGAGGGTGGACCCAGCCTAGAGGGCTCCTGAGGAACAGGAAAGGTGCCGGCACCAGGATACCTGGAGGCTGTGCAGCCCAGGGAATTAAAGGGCGGTGAGGGTGGGACAGGCCCAGAGTGTTCCTGGGGGCCACAGGGAGGAACTGGGTTGGTCCAGATGCAAAGGGTCAGGAAGCAGTGGTGGCTCTGGACCAAGAGGTTAGCCCTGGTGTTTGGGGTGACAAGACAAGAAATGGGCCTGTACCCAGGTTAGGAGGAGAGACTTGACAGGGTGGAGCTGGGAGGGTGAAAGAGGCTAGGGGAGTCAAGGCACGGTGGGCGCACTGGACTTACCCAGGGAAGGTGCTGGTACCAGGACACTGGAGG
>NW_008462462.1:0-779 GCF_000622305.1 Nannospalax galili
CCACCAGGGCACATGAGCCATGAAGGAGCAGATCTCTTTTTATTCTCCATTTTTGTGTGTGTGTTTGCATATGTATACATGTTCACATGTCTGCATGTGTGTGCATGTTTGCACGTGTATAGGTGCATGCACATGTGGAGGCCAGAGGCTGATGTCTAGAACATTCCTCAGGTACTTTTCCATCTCATTCTTTGAAGCAGGGCCTCTAAATCAATCCCAGAGCTGATATGGCTTGGCCTTGCTAGCCAGCCTGCTCTGGGCATCCCTGTCTCTGCCTTCTGAGGCTGGAATGGCAGCAGGCTTCCACTGCCATCTGGAATTCACATGGGTTCTGGGGATCTGAACTCTGGTCCTCATACTTGCACAGTCAGTCTTAACCACTGAGACATCTTCCCAGCCCAGGAGTCAATTTCTTCACAAAAAGTCTTCGTGCATGTAAGTTCCCAGAAGGCGCCCCACAGTCCTAGGCGATTGAGCGACACCTAATTAGACTGTGCCATTGTGACAACACTCCAAACTCCAGCAGGCTTAGGGAACTGTGCCTTGGTGTGCTCTGTTTTCCCTTTATCCAGAGTCCTTTATCTCTGTGAACTTGGCTTTCTACTCAGATTTTTCCAGTACCTAAAATCAACTTAACACATTTAGCACGTGGCATTAAACTTTATTGGTGGTAGTTTTCGAGTTACAAATAATTATCACTATGTTGCATTTTGTAGAACATTGTCAGGTGAGTTAATTCTTCTTTCTAGATAATCATTTATTCATTCAACAAATAAGCA
>NW_008462463.1:0-779 GCF_000622305.1 Nannospalax galili
TACACGTGCCATGGCACATATATAAAAGAAGTTAGAAGACTACCGTGGTTGTCAGCCATGACCTTCTACCTTGTGTAAGACATGATCTCTCTACTACTTTTCTACTCTGTATGCCAGGCTAGCTGGCCTGTGAACTTCCAGAGATTCTTCTGTCACTGTCTTCCATCTCCCCATTTAGAGCACTGGGATGACAGAGCCTGGAGCTATGCATCCAGCTTTTATGAGGGTTCTGGAAATTCAAATTCATATCTGCACACTTGCACAGCAAACACTTTTATCCACTGAGCCATCTCCCCAACCCCAATACTCTTGATAGAGCATAGAATTGCCTATAACTTGATTGCATTTAGAGAACTATGGTCAAGGCAAATGTTCCAGTATCTCCAGACTTAGAAGGAAAATAAAGCTTCATAAAAAGAGAGCATTTAGAAAAAGATATAGGTCCAAGCATCACTCAGATTCTTCCCAAGTACCCTGAAGGTTTCAAGCTTGGTTCCCAGATTGGTATTAAAATCAACAAGGCCTTAGTAAGAGCTGAGTTGCTGCTAAGCTGGGTTTGAATGCTGGAATTGGAAAGCAATCATTCGTGATTCAATTAAGCAAGCCATTTGAAAAACCACTTTCTCGTCTAGATCTCATGGTTTGGTCAAGAGTTTTGTATCCTTTTATCTGTAAATTGGGACCAGCAGCATGAGGAGCTTGTTAGAAATGCAGAATCTCAATCTATAATAGACTTTCTAAATCAGAATTATACTTCAGCAAGATATCAGGGTGACTAA
>NW_008462464.1:0-779 GCF_000622305.1 Nannospalax galili
AAAAAAAAAAGACTAAAAAATGTGGCATAGTCATTCAATGGATTGTATAGCTATATAAAGAGATGTTATTGGGTAGAATTGCCTGAGAAGCAAGTTCAAGGTGAAACTGGAGAGCAAGGACAGAACCCCAGGAAGCAGGTAAGAAAGAGCATCTACTTTAGATAGATGTCAGACCTGGGAAGACATGCTCATAGCTGTTGTGGGAAAGGAGGACCCAGTGTTTCTGGATAGCAAAATATTTCTGATGGTTTTGAGAGGATTCATAAGAGATGATCCTGGAGATACAGGTGTGTCATGACAGGAGGACTGTCTTGATGGGAATAAAGGCTTGGACAGCTGACATTGAACTCCTTGTACTAGGAAAAGGTGAATTCTGGCCTTTGGGGGAGGGGAGGAGACAGGGATGTTGCATTCCTGGACACTGAGGTCCTGCTTCCTGTAGTTCATCATCTAAAGCAAACATCATGCCATGAGGATAGATTGTCCTTTTCCAAGTCCATCTGTCTGCCTGGGTGATCCATAATGCTTCTGTTAATGTAACTTTGGTCCCTAGGCTGATTATGCAAGGGGTGTATTGACTGAACACTATCTTTGGTTCCATCTAGCTCCCCTGTGTTGGCTCCTCTTCTTCAGAACAGAAAAGGTACATGACAATGTAGTGCACAGTGAGTGGGGTTGGGGTGTATGTTTTGGGAGTGGGGAGGTAGGAGCTGGGAGCCCCTCATCTCCTTTAAGAACTCACTGTACTGTTCCCCATAGGGTCCTAACCCATGCCCCCC
>NW_008462465.1:0-779 GCF_000622305.1 Nannospalax galili
CTCAGCTACCCAATACGGACGGCTCTCCAAGACCGGGAAGCTACCTAGCCATCTGCAGAACCTGCTGGGAAGGGCTGAGTCTAAGGACTGAGAAGCTATCAGCCAGCACTCTTTGCCAAGAATCATAAACAGTTGCCTTGAAGAAAGAGGTGGCTCTGATCTTCTAGACAGAAGATTCCAAAATTCTACTTCGTCTGAGGAGTGAGGAAGTCCATTCAGGGAAGGTGAAGCAGGGCAGATGCGCCACAAGCACCAGCCCGCTGCCGGCAACAAGGCCGGCTTAGTCTCACTCCTCACTATAACAACTGAGGTTGACTAGTATATGAAGTTCAGATAAGCAAATAGTAAACACTGAGCCAGGGCTCCAGTCCTGGCGTCTGCCAGATGACAGAGGTTTGCAGTCAGATACGTAGGTGATTAGTCTGAAGAGAATTTTGATTGAGCCCAATCCATGGTTCAGTGAGCAAGGACAGGAATAGCCCAGAGTCTTCTAGAAAAATGACAAGGTGACTGTTGATGGGAGTTCTGGAAATCAAGGCATGCTGGTCGGGTGCAGGAGACAGAAGGGTGCTGCAGGAGAAGCTTCCAGCACTGGTGAGGCTCTGGTGGGAACAAGGTGCGTGGCACATTTATGGTCAGTTGGTGTTTGCGGCAGAAGGAGAAAGCCGGGGAGCAGGAATGGGGAGGGATGCACACAGTAGCCATTGGACCCAATTTAAGTAGGCAAAACTCGTTATCTTTTCTTGGAGCCAGTCCACTGTCTCCCTGTAATCCACAAA
>NW_008462466.1:0-779 GCF_000622305.1 Nannospalax galili
TGCCTTTGTAAGTCACCCTTTCCTGGATGTCATATAAACCATGCTAAAACCTAAATAGAATGTATCATGTCAGTTTTCTCAGTTTGTATCAGGAACGGAAGACCCTAGAGTCCTCAGAGGGTGCACACGGGTCCCCCAGGGTGGGGGAGGGGAAAATTTAATGCAACAGAGACCCTGTCTTAAAGGAGGTAGATGGCATTCCTGAGGATGATACCTGAGGTTGTCCTCCAACCTTTGCATGCATACACACATGTACCTGCATACCTGTGCATACATAAACATACATAGATGCATAAAAAATAAAATGGAGGCTGAAGAGATAGCTTAGGCTTAGTTGGTAAAGTGTCATGAAAGCCTGGGGGCCTGAGTGTTTCCCAGGCACTCAGTATAAAGTGGGATAATCTGTGTGCTAGGAAGGTGGGGACAGAAGTATCCCTAAGGCCGCTTGGCTGGCCAGTGTAGCTGAATTGGCAAGCTCCATGGTTAGTGAGAGACCCTGTCTCAAAAAATAAAGTGGTAAAAAATAAACAGCAGTTGAAGACATACATGTCAATCCCTGGCCTCTATATGTACACATGTGTGTCATCAACACACATGCATACATACATGAACATGCACACACATAAAATAAAATATCCAATATTTATTCTATATATCACCAGGATAGAGATTATTAAAATAAAAACATAACAAGAAAAATTCATCTTTTCTGTTTTTTCTCTTAATTCTTTTTTGTATGTATGTGTATGTATGGTATGTGTGGGTGCATGTATGTGCAT
>NW_008462467.1:0-779 GCF_000622305.1 Nannospalax galili
GAGTACTCGACCCCAATACTTGGATCAAGGCCCTTCTTCTGCAGTACAAGTCACAAGGCAATGGGCACAATTCCATCCCTGATGCTGGGCCTTCTAGACACTGTGGCACCACAGCCATGGCAGAATGAAGAGTGAGCCAATACCAACAGGACATCCAGATGGTAGGCAAGATGGCATTGTCACCTTAGTGAGCCTGTTTGGGGACTCACGTGGCACTCCAGACCAAGGGGAGCACTATACTGGGACACCCGTGAGCTTGGAGTGAGCAGACGATCAGGATATCACCTCTACAGGCTGCACTTAAGGAACTCCAATATCAGTGTGTTCAACCACGCCTTTTCCTCTTCCTCTGACGTGTGTGTGTGTATGTGTGTTGCATGCACATGTGTACATGCAAGTGCATGTGCGTGAGGCAGGTAGAGGAAGGCTTCGAGTGTGTCTCCCTCTATC
Organism: Nannospalax galili; assembly: GCF_000622305.1. Lineage (NCBI taxonomy): Eukaryota > Metazoa > Chordata > Mammalia > Rodentia > Spalacidae > Nannospalax > Nannospalax galili. The sequence continues at coordinate 451 of NW_008462467.1, forward strand.
ACTCTCCACATTCTTTTGTGACAGTTGTCTCTCACTGAGGCAGAAACCAACCATTTCAGCTAGGCTGTTGAGCTCCTCAGATCCACCTGTCTCCATGACCCAACACTGGGGCTATAGGCACAAGCAGCCATGCCAGCCTACAAAGCCACCTACAGTACAAATGGAAAGGCCGCCTACAGACGCTGTCACTCACTCACACTGGCACTCTGAGCAGGGATGGATGTGAAATTCTTCTCAAGTCACATCCTGTTAACTGGCAGAGACAACATATAAATCGACTGGTGTGTGTGTGTGTATATATATATACACACATATATACATATATATAT
>NW_008462468.1:0-779 GCF_000622305.1 Nannospalax galili
TTTTTCAATGGAGACTTTAGAAGCCAGTAGAGCATGGATCAAAGTTCTACGAGTTCTGAAAGATCACAGAGGCCAACTCAGACTATGATAGTCAGTGAAACTATCTGCCATAATTAAAGGAAAAAGAAAAAATTTGTATGATAAAAGCAGGCTAAAGAACTTACATTCACCAAGCCAGCCCTACAGAAGATACTAGAAAGAATACTTCAGATTGAAGAGAAGAATCAATGTATCCAAGAGGCTGGCTACAGAGAAAAAAAGCATGCTAGATAAGTTAAGCAAAGACTAAGAAAACAAACACCACAATATTAACAAAATGCCAGTGACCTATTCGTATCAATGGTTTCAAATCCTCAATCAAAAGATACAAGCTATCAGAATTGGACAAGAAAACAGGATCCATCATTTTGTTGCTTCCAAGAAACATTTCTCACCTCAAAGACAGGCACTAACTTAGGGTGAAGGGATGGGCCAAGGATTCTAAATAAATGTATCCAGGAAACAAGCAGGAGTTGATACTTGTAATATCTTACAAAATAAGACTTCAGGGGTTGGAGAGACAGCTCAGTGGTTAAGAGCACAGACTGCTCTTGCAGAGGATCTGAGTTTGATTCCCAGCACCCACATGGCAGCTAAGAACTGTTCTTAACTCCAGTTCCAGAGGAATCCAATGCCTCTTTTGACATCTGCAGCATTGTATAACACAGGTGCACTCACATACATGCAGGCAATATACTCCTACATATAAGATAAAAATAATAAATAAAATATTAAAACAA
>NW_008462469.1:0-779 GCF_000622305.1 Nannospalax galili
TAACTACCTTCTGCCCACAGTCTAAGAACTTGCCTGAGGCTAAATTTAAAAGTAATGGACTACTTTCTTTGGCAGAAGAAATTTCAAGACAGCCTAATGTTGACTCTGTAGTTTGGGGGTTGCCAATAAATTATATGTATGTGTATAATGAAAAAGATCAAGTGGGGTAGCAGAAAATACAAAATGTACACTTTGGAGAGCAATTGAGTACTAGGAAACTTAATGTTGCAACCAAGGTGTGTCCTGGAAGAGAGGCTGTAATTGTCAAAGAAATATATTAGAACCCTTAAGGAGAGGCTTCCTGATCTGCATTTGAAAAATGGAAAGAATACCCTGAGGACATGATCCCAGCTAGTTACCTTCCAACTGTGAAAAAGAGTCTAAGGGTTTTTGCTTCTAGAAAATTCCAACATACAAAAACTGCTAAGCAGGCCATGGACCATCCCAGGCTGGCAGCCAGACTTGGCAGTGTTGTTCACATGATGCTGGCTTTAGCGGCATGAAAGATGCAATGGTGAGGAGGCTATTCTTCCTCTGCAGTTTTAGAGTGCAGCTGAGGCTGTGTGTGGCAGAGAAGTTCCTGCATAAAGAAGGCCCTGGCCTGCCATTGTATGAAGCTGTGTAAGTGAAACTTTTGTTTGATTAAAGCCCAAACTTGTTGGAGATGCCAGAGTCATGAGACTTCTATCAGGGAGAACTGCATAGCAGAGTGGACCCAGGCTGAAAAAGGGATGTGTGTTTGATGCAGCAATGCTGGAAGGGGGAAGCCATCTAAGTCC
>NW_008462470.1:0-779 GCF_000622305.1 Nannospalax galili
GGAGACAGAGGCAGGCAGATCTCTGTGAGATCAAGGCCAGCCTGGTCTATACAGGGAGTTCCGATCCAGGTGGGGATACAGGGGGACCCTGTCCCAAAAAACCAATATTGATACTGTTTTTCTGAAACTATTTCTATTGTAGGAGAAAAGAAAATAACTATGTTACTATTAAGAACCTAGGGATTTTTTAGATTTAAAAAAAATTATGTGTATGTGTGAGTGCCTGCATGTATATATGTGCTGTACTACATGTGTGCCTGGTACCCACAGAGGGTAGAAGAGAACATTGGATCCCTGCAAACTGGAGTTACAGGCAGCTGTGAGCTGCCTGACATGGGTGCTGGGAACTGAGTCCTGGTATCTGCAAGAGCACCAAGGACTCTTAAATGTTAAGCCATCTCTCCAGCCCCAAGAACCTAGTTTTCAGCAAAAGAAATGCAAAGACATCACAAGAAAATGACACATCGACAGCTCTGACAAATGTGAAGATCCTCCACGAAAGTTCTAGCGCACCACACCAGCAGTGTACCTGTGGCCAGGTAAGCTCGCCCAGGAGAGCGAGGTCAGTGTGGTGCAGCACAGCAATGCAATGAAGGATCGCCTCACAGGATCATGTTGGTGGAGGCAAAAAACAAGCATTTGACAAAATCCAGTTTGGGGAAATAAAATCTCTCAACAAATTAGGACTGTAAGGAACTTCCTGATAAACGGCATCAATGAGGAAGTAACCGTCACTAACACTGTGCTCATCTGTGATCAGCTGAAAGGTCTTCCGCACA
>NW_008462471.1:0-779 GCF_000622305.1 Nannospalax galili
CATAGTGAGTTCCAGGACAGCTGGGCCTACAGGGAGACCCTGTCTCAAAAACACCAAAAAAAAAAGTTGAAACAATTATCTTAATGAGAAAATAATGAAATTACACTCTGTGATGAATAAAAAATTGAAGAATGATGTAAACCTGCTACTAACGGAGGGGGCAAAACAGATCACAAGTAAAACATAGATAAAAGTTGACTTGGCTGTCTTACCAGGAAGAATTTATTGTGCTTTGTTGCTGCAGGAGGTTGCATGGTTGCCAGCCCTCTATGCATGCAAAAACAAAGAGTTAAATAATTTTGTGCTCATTCAATACTATTTGACTATTTACAGAAAATAATGGGTGGCGTATAGACGGATGAATCAAAAAACAGAGGGCTGGTCCACTCCCAGATGAGGACTTAGGGGCAACTGATAGCTGGAGGGGAAGGAAGAGTCAGTTTTCTTCAGGAATGGGACCCTGAGAGGCTACCTATGCTCAGCAGAGGGTCCTACACCCACGCACATACTGGGAGCACTAAGTGGACTCAGTGGATCTTTAAAAAAGCACACGAAGTTGGGAGGAGAAAGTCATGGAGGGAGTAGAAGAAGAATTAGAGAGGGGTGGATTTGATTAGAATGCCTTATATGCATGTATGAAATTCTTAAAGCAATGAAACAACAGTAACAACAGCAAAAATAAAGCCGAGGGCTAGGAACTGCCCAAGAGGCTCAGCAGGTAAACACACCTGCCACCATGCCTGATGGCCTAAGTTCAGTACGGGACTCCACATAGTGGA
>NW_008462472.1:0-780 GCF_000622305.1 Nannospalax galili
CTGACAGATTGTGGCATTGTGATAGGAAATAGAGCATCGTGATGGCACATTGAGCAATGTGATGATATATTGGGGCATTATGATGGCACACTGAGCATGGTGATATCACACAGGAGCATTGTGATGACACATTGAAGCATTGTGATGACACATTGATGCATTATGATGTTACATTGGTGCATTGTGATGTCACATTGGGGCATTCTTATGACACATAGGGGCATTGTGATGGGACATTGAGCATTGTGATGGCATACTGAGCGCTATGATGACACATTGCAGCACTGTGAGATGATGTTGAGCACTGTGTTGGCACACTGAGCATTGGGATGGTACATTTGAGCATTGTGATGACACATTGGAGGAGAATGATGGCACATTGTGCACTGTAATTACACACTGAAGCAATGTAATGGCACGATGAACATTGTGATGTCACATTGGAGGGTGCTGATGACACAGTGGAGTATTGTTATGTCACATTTTAGCACTGTAATGGCATAATGAGCACTATGATGTCATACTGGAGCATTGTGGAGAAACATTGGAACACTGCAACGTAAGAGTGGGGCATTTTGAAGACAAATTGAAGCATCGTGATTGCACAATGGAGCATTTTGAAGATATATTGGAGCTTTGTGATGTCACAGTGGGGCATTGTTACAACATATTGGAGCATTGTGGTGGCACATTGGGGCACTGTGATGGCACAATGGGGATGAGAGGGCTCATTGAAACATTGTGATTACATATTGGAGCATTGTGATGGCATATTGAACA
>NW_008462473.1:0-780 GCF_000622305.1 Nannospalax galili
AAAAAAAAAAAGGAACAGTGAACAGAAAACAGGAATAAAGCAGAAAATTTCTCTGAAGAAGTATGAACAGGTTGGACTACAGTATTGAAGTTCATAAATGCCAGGATGTAATGTTTGTAGTTAATGGAACAGCTGGCAGAAGTCCTACAAAAAAAAAGATTGAGAAAATAAACTAATCTGGATGGAAGATAAAGCGACATTAGATGTGTGGTTTTTAAGATAATGGTGGAGCAGTGTCTAAACCAGAAATTAGAATGGGGAATTGAAGCCCAGCCAAACAAGCGAGGTTGAAGGCACACTTGGGGCAATTTAGACGTGAACATGACATGGGCATGTGGATACCATCAGAAAAGCAGATTTTTCTTTTATCATTGCACGTTATGGCTCCATTGTTCAGTTCTGGAGCACTCAGCTCAATTAAAATGCTTTTGTCTAATGAGCGTGGTACGCAGGGAAATGGACTTGGCTCAGTGGAACTCATTCTGGATTGGCAGTGCTTTTCTTCATAAAAACTTAAGTTTAATTCTATGCTGCCTTTAAAAATATAGCAGTGAGGCACAATGCCTATCTCATAAGGCTCTTCACTCTCTGACATTAAAACTGTATCAAAATGCTAATTAATTTTATGAGATAATATGGTTCATTGCATGACTTTTAAAAACCTATTAGGAAAACACAGATTTTTCTGTGTCAAAACTCTGAATTTGACATTTCATGTTTCCTTCTGATTAGGAGTTAAGATTTAAATTCTATTCAATTATCCATAAGCAGTGTTGCACA
>NW_008462474.1:0-774 GCF_000622305.1 Nannospalax galili
ATGTATGTATGTATGTATGTATGTATGTATAAGTCTCACACAAACCCATACATTCACACACATATTAATAGACACACTGAAAGGAGAAATGAGAATGTATAAACATGCTAAGATGATAGTCATGAAATCACTGATATGCAAGATGCCCTTGTTTGCTATGACTCTCTTCGTCTGAACAATTTCAATTTTCTTAAGTTAAAAAAACATATTTTGAAAAGAATCCTAAAAAGAATATTTACATCATTATATGAGATAGATACTTTTTTCCAATTCTTCTTCTAAAAATTGCCAAAATTTTATGTAATAGAATAAATATTTATGATTTGAATCAAATACTGACAAGTGATGTTTAAAAATATATTTCTCATTAAATGGTGCTATTGACTTTTGCTTCCATTAATTGTGATGTTTTCAAGGCTATGGCTTCGTGATGAAGAGAAAGACATCATGGATTTAGAGAAATCACCTAGAGTCCAGCTTTTCCCTCTTCTAACCAATACAGACTTTTGCAGTTTCTGACACCCTGTTTCACTTTATCTATATATAGTAGAAGATAGAGACCTACTTGAAGGCTGTGGAGACAGATCATCACAAGTGCATCTGATGATCCCAAGGACTCAAGCTCCATCTCTAGCATTCAAGTAAAAATCCAAGTATGATGGTCTTAAAAAAAAAAATAACATGGCTGCTGCAGCCTCTGATGTCCACTCTCAGCAATCACCCCACCAAATACAGAGTAACAGAGAGAGAGAGAGAGAGAGAGAGAGAGAGAGA
>NW_008462475.1:0-780 GCF_000622305.1 Nannospalax galili
CCTGCCCAGTCCTTGGGGGGCCTTCGAGGAGACACCGCCCTTCCCACTGGCACCTGGTTCTGGGTTTTCTATCTCTTCTCAGACCCATCAGCTTTCCTCCCTGCATCTAGGCAGTCACACGTGCACACATATGAACACAGGCATGCATGAATGCACATATGCATGTAGGTACTTATACAAACATTTGAACACGTGCATGCACAGGCACATAGACATGTACACGGGTTCACACTTACATGCACATGCACATATGCTTACTCTGACCCTCCTATTCACACACACTCTCATGTGTACACATACCACATGGACATATGCTTGACGTGTTCTGTGGTTATTTCACGCAGTTTAAGGAGGGAAGTGAAAGGTGATCTCCCCGCCCTTCGTCTTCTTTAGGAGCTGCCAGAGCAGTGGACCAACATGAAGAAACTGGCCATTCAGGTGAAGCAGAACGCATCGCCCCTCCAGGCCAACGAGGTCAACATCCTGCGTCGGAAGTGTCAGCAGTTTGAGGTACCCTCGTGGGTGACTGAGGCTGAGTGAGGGCCCCGGGCCTGCAGCATGCCTGGAATCCCTGGGCCGGGCAAGGGCCTGCGCCCTGGATTCAGCCAGACCTCCCTTTGCTCTCTCACAGCTGAAACAGCACGAGTTCAGGGAGAAGTTCAGACATGACGCCCCCTTCTCCTTCAGTGACCCTGACCCCTACAGGTCCCTTAACAAGGTACTTACGCACAAGGGTGGGGTCCACATCACAGGTGTCCAACCTCATGGCTTGTTAGTCTT
>NW_008462476.1:0-778 GCF_000622305.1 Nannospalax galili
AGCACTGGCTGCTCTTGCAGAGAACCTGGGTTCTATTCCCAGCATCCACATGGCAGCCAATGACCATCTTTAACTCCAGTTCCAGGGAACCCAACACCCTTTTCTGATCTCAACAGCGTGACAGGAGTGCATTTACATACATGCAGACAATACACTCATATACAAAAAATAAAAATAAAAGATAGCTATTCTTAAACTTATGAAATTTCAAAATAGTTTTAATTTGCATTTCCCTGATGGCTAAGGTTGAATATTTTTTTTAATTCTTCTTATAAGACAGATGTGGTGGCACATCCCTTTAATCCCAGCACTCTGGAGGCAGACACAGGTGGATCTCTTTAAGATAGAGGCCAACCTGGTCAATACAGCAAGTTCCAGGCCAGTTGGGGCTACAGGGAGACCCTGTCTCAAAAATATTTCTTATCCATTTCTTCGCTTGAGAATTCTTTGCTTAGTTGCATCTCCCATTTTTTAAGTGGGTTATCTGTTAGCTTGATGTTTAGCTTGAGTCATCTGTATAGTCTAGACAATTGCTCTTTTTCCTATGTTTAGCTGGTGAAGATTTTTTCCTATTCTGTAGGCTGCCTCTTCACTGGATTGATGACAGTCTTTGCTGTACAGAGGCTTTTCAATTTCATGAGGTCTTATTTGTCAACTGTTGGTCCTAATTCCTGTGCTACTGAAGTCCTATTAGAAAGCCCTTACTTGTACTTATAAGTTGAATTGTATTCCCTACTTTGTCTAACAAACTCAGGATATTAGGTCTTTTTATTTTTTT
>NW_008462477.1:0-778 GCF_000622305.1 Nannospalax galili
AAAAAAACCCTGATAAAATCTATGCTCATTAGGACAGAATCAATTATATCAATCAAGACACTGTCACAGGGGGCCTGTCCTAGAGCTGCCTCGACCACAGACCTCAGCAAAAACATCTTCCACCCACTCCCACCCAGCAGCGCCTAGCACTTTAAAGGAAATCCTGCAAGATTTGTTGAGCTTGTAACTTATACACAATTAGTCAACAGATGGCAGTAATGCCTCACTTTTAAAGTGTTACCATCATCCTGTTTTTTTTCAGACAATCATCCCCCTTGTGGGTGACTCCAGACAATTCACTGTGACCAAGGAAGTTTTGATTTCCCATCAGAATCAGAGGTAGTTAGGCCATGAAGAACTGGGGTCCAGATGATGCTCAAAACTTGTTGCTCAGATAATATGAGGCAGTGAAAGTTCTAGAGGGGCTTTACTAAAGGAGTCCCAGGCCTGGCCCACACAGAGATCAACCCTCTGAGCAAAGCCAGGAATCTGCTCCCTAAACCGAGTGTGGCTGAGGCTGGCAGTAGAGACCTGGAGTGAGGGACTGTTCCCAGTGTCCTCCCCTTCCACCTCTACCCTGCCCATAGGCAGCAGATACTGCTGATAAAGCTGGACTCTGGGAGACAAGTTTCTACAGGCTTCACACCCCTCTCCTGAAATACATGACGTGACTGAAATATCATTTGGCCATTTTTCCCCAAAAAATTTCAAGAGAAGCTCTTTCCAAATTTTTTTTGGGGGGGGTCTTTTTTGAGACAGGGTCTCCCTGTAGCCCCAG
>NW_008462478.1:0-780 GCF_000622305.1 Nannospalax galili
GATCTAGACATGATATTCCCTCTGGAGTCCTCAACATGGCTCCATCCAACCCAAAGCAAATGTGATGGTTCAGTTGTAAAGTGCTTACTGCACATGTATGAGTTCAATCCCCAGTAAAAAGCTGTGTGTTGTATCACATGCTTACAATTCCAGCACTGGGGAGGCAGAAACAAGAGCATCCCTGGGGTTCACTAGCTCTTGAGGAACAAAACCCAAGGGTGACCTCTGTGCTTCATACACATGTACACTGACACATGAACAGGTGAACACTAATCCATACCACACACACATACACACACACCCCTATGATCCCTTCAGGAAAAAGTCAGGTATGGTCAATGTCAAGATACCAGTCACTCTAGCCTGACTTTGAAGTCTATATGTAAAGCATCCAGTTCTTAATTTAGGCAAACTCTGTATTAGGTTTCCATGCCTGCCACAGAATAACTAAGATAGTCAACTTACATGGAGCGAAGTTTAATTTCATTTACAATTTTGGAGTCTCTGATCCACAGTCACTCTGCCCATGGCTTTTGGGCCTGTGGCAAGGCAGCAAGCACATCATGGCAGTACCTCATGGTGTCACAGAGGAATCTACTCCCTTAATTGGTGGACAGGAAATGAAAGAATCAGGAAGGGGCCGAGGTCCCAATGTCCTTTCAAGGGCATGGCGCTCAGTGAACCTAACACCCTTCCACTATGCCCCACTTTTTGAACGCTCCACCACTTCTTAACAGGGTCATCCTATCCACCAAGTCTTTAACATGTGGGCCTTTGAAG
>NW_008462479.1:0-779 GCF_000622305.1 Nannospalax galili
CTGCAAGAGCAGCCAGTGCTCTTAACCACAGAGCCATCTCTCCAGCCCCACAAATACTATAACATTTTATACAAGGGATTTGAACATCTGAGGTTTGTGGTATCCATGAGGGTTCTGAAACCAGTTCCACGCAGACACTGAGGTACGGCTATCCATCTAGGTCCCCAATAGTAAAAGAATCCATAGCCCCTCAATTTGAGAATGAAATGGAATTAGAAGAAATACAAAGGTTATAGCGCTAAAGTCAAGCACCTAAAAGTAGAGATGGGGGTGTGTGGAAATGCTCTTTAAAGACTGAATAGCGTGATAAAGCAAAGTTAAGTCGGATGGTTGCAGTGAGACACCCAAAATGCCCTTAGATGAAACTCAGGACTTTGGGGCATGAAGTTCATCATGCAGTTGCCCTTCTGGGCTCACAGACAGCCATGAGAAAGACAGGATGGGAATGGGAGTTGAATTTTATGGAGCACTGACTCAACACACTGGACTGTCAAGAGAATGAGACTCAGATCTACCTGGACAGCTTCACTGGGTTAACATCCCAGCCATTCCATGCGTCTGCCCTGTCTGTGACTACATCTGAATCCTAAAATGTCACAGGAATCTTTCGTCATGTTCAAACCTAGCTCACAAACAAGGAATCAAGGGTGTGTCCCAGGCTCCTCTCTACCTACAATGCACATCGCACCCTTCTTTGTTCATGAAGAGCCCCATTCACTGAACGACTGTCAGTGTGAGTTCGCACCATAGAATTGGGCCAAATCTGCCCCCTTGTCCTC
>NW_008462480.1:0-780 GCF_000622305.1 Nannospalax galili
GCCACCTGACTCTCCAAACCCAGGCACTTCCCGCAGAACCAACGAAATGGGGTCCAAAGGACTGGAAGTTGGGAAAACAGGGATGCATCTGCGTTTCGTGTGGCTGCCAGGACTTCTGTGCTCCCACGTGGGAGACTGCTGAGGAGGGCTCAGCGGAGTCTCACCCCACTCCACTCCACAGGCCCTCTGCTCCAGGGCAAACAGAAGGGAGGCCCGTGGAGGGAGGCTTGCTGTCTTCTCTTTTGGCTTCAGGCTTTGGTCTAGTCTCTCTCCCGGTGAGGGAGGGATCTCCGGGTCCAGATTTGGAGCACTGGAGATGGGGTGGTTTATAGAGGTGAAGGGAGGAAGGAGTGGTGAGGCCAGGCCCTGACCGGCAGCCAGCTCCAGGCAGACCCCTCAGTGCCTTTCCCCCAGACAGCCCTGAACCAGAGCTCAGGCCTGGTGCATCGGCCTCATCTTCATGGCTTGCATCTTGTACATCCAGCCTGGGGTCTCTCAGGCTCCCCATGAGAAAGTGGCCTCTGATGGGGTAACCCCCAGCTGGCGTCCTCCAACTGACCTTGACCTCTTTCTGTTGTCAAAAGAGGTTCCATGAAGACCTAAGCCTGGACCCTGGGGACGACTGCAGCCACCTAGGTCTTCATCAGGATGAGGTCACCACACACCGAAGTCGTAGGAGTGGCCAGAGCAGCCCCACATTGACTTCCAGCCTTACCCGCCACTTCTGCCGCTCTTCAGGCCCTACCCCTGTGGGCCCTACCACAGATGTTCCTCTCAGGC
>NW_008462481.1:0-780 GCF_000622305.1 Nannospalax galili
TCTCTCTCTCTCGCTGTCGTGCTCTGTCTCTCTCGTCCCATACGACGCCTACAGCGTTATATACAGATTATATAGTTTTCCAAAACCGAATGACACATGCTAATGCACACATGTTTATTTTTTGCGCATGGGGGAATGTAGACCATGTGGTGCTGGTACCCTTGGATACCAGAAGAGGATGAGGTTGCGTGCCGCCACGTGGGTGCTGGGAACTGAACTTGGTTCTTCTGCGAGAGCAGCCATCTTGACCCCGTCTGTCCACCCCTTTCGATCTCTTACAGTTGTGTGTAAATGTAATAACTATGTTTGTGGTATGTGCGTGGACATGCATGGTGCTGTGTATTTTCACGGGACCTGTTCAATGCCGCGCTAAGCTGAGGGGAGATGAGGACTGTGTGGTGCGCACGGCCTGCATGGTGCCTGCGGTGCTGGGACTGTGCACGCCCTGGTGAACTTTGCAGAATGACGTGGTGCGGGGTGGCAGCTCGGTGGTCCGGCCTCGCGTGCGTGCGTGCGTGTGTTCAGGGCGACCGCGCGCGTGGCTCTTCCCCAGGGAAAGTCCTGGATGCGCTGGAGCGGGAGCTGCTGACCAACCAGACGTTGGTGTATTTCACCTCGGACAACGGGGCGCGGCTGGAGGCCCGGCAGGGCGACGTGCGCCTGGGCGGCTGGAACGGCGTCTACAAAGGTGCTGCACTGACACATCGCGGAAGCCACTCCCATCACGTGGGGGTCTCCTGGGACCCGATTTCTAGATTGTGTCCCACCATCCACGGGCGT
>NW_008462482.1:0-780 GCF_000622305.1 Nannospalax galili
CTCAAATAGTTCTTGATCTAGTGCTGACTTGCCACCTATTTCTCATCTCCCCTTTGGGCCCTTATTTGATTGACCTGACATGGTTCCTGTGTTAGACGCCACCGCTGCCTCAGGTGCACGTGAGCAAGCCTCCACTGGCCTGGAAACCTCCATCTCATAGTTCATGAATCAGCCCTGGTTCTTACAATCTTTCTGCCTCCTCCTCTTCTGCAATGGTCCCTGAGCCGTGGGTGGGTGAGGTTCCACGTACGAGTCCCATTATACACTATACAGTCCCTTATTCTCCAAATCTTGGCCTGTTGAGGCCTTCTGTGTGTAAGGCACTCTGATGCACATGGAAGCCTCACTGGTGAGAGTTGAGGGATGCGTTAGCCCTCTCTCTACCCTTCATTCCACTAGGTTCCATGAGCCTTGGTTGTAGAGATTTGACTGCAGATGTGTCACCTAGCACTGAGCATCCCCCAGGTGCATGTTCCCTATGCCTGACCAGATGGGCAACTCCACAGTAGCCTCCATGTGTTGCAAAAAGTAACTTCTTTGATGAGTGCTATATGGCATGTTTGTCTGTTTAAGGGAGGTCTCTTCTAGCTCGCACTGCGTTCGCTTCCAAGCAGTTCCTAGGTATACATATGCATTAATGTTCAGACACTCTACATATACTTCTCATAGGGTTTCTTTTGTTGTTTTTTTTAATGTGTACGTGTGTATTGCCTGCATGTAGGTCATTGTACCCATGTCGTGCAATGCCCGTGGAGGTCAGAAGAGGCTGTTGGATACCCT
>NW_008462483.1:0-780 GCF_000622305.1 Nannospalax galili
TCACTAACAGTGGTTGTAATAGTTTTTACATTTTTAAGTATTTCAAATCATGCTGCAGGCACCGATCATTAATGGGAGCCAGTCTGATTTTATTATACCAATGTTTCAGGATCTAAGGGACCACTACCTTGTTCTGTTGCATTAAAGTGATTTCACGAGTTTGTACTCACAATGATTATAGCATGATTCACCTTAGAGAACTTTCTTTGGTGTGTATGTGTTTGTGGGGGGGTATATGTGATACATTACATGTTCATGTGTGTGCACGTGTTGGTGCATGTACACATGGGTGTGTAGGGTTGTGGAGGCCTGAAGTCAGTACTGGTGTCTTTCTCCATCGCTTTCTACTTACTTTTTGAGACTAGAGTGCTAGTGCACTTCACTAGGTGTGATGTATGCACATCACTGGACTTTAAAAAAAATAAATTTTCATACAATATATGAATTACTCATATTCAAACCTCTTCCCATGTCTTCTCAGACCCACCTCCAGTTCCCTTCCCCACCCCACTTATTATTCTCACTCTCTACATTTTTTAAGCAAAGTAGATCCAATTTATGTTCTCCCCACAAATACTCTAGGGTGTCCCTGCACCCCCTGGAGCACTGTACTTGGTTTTCTATATGGGGTTGGGCCTGTGAACTCAGGCCTTCCACTTGTGCATCAACCATTTTACAGACTAAGCCATCTCCTAATCCCCACTTTATAGCTCTTTCATAGGAATATTTGGGGATTACTAACATATATTTCTTTTCTTTGTATGTTCCAACTGAAAAAAA
>NW_008462484.1:0-780 GCF_000622305.1 Nannospalax galili
ATCTTTAGTGAGTGCCTTGGCTCTTGACTTGGAGAACTTTGTAGAACACAGGGCTGGGAGGGGGAACGAAATGGAATTGTGGTCTAGCTTAGCTAATGTGAGAGGGTTGATGCTCAGGGCTACTGAAGGGACTGGAATTTGACTTTGGATTTTTGTCACAACCCCTTGGGACCTCTGTAAAATGCAAAACTGTGCATGAGCAAGACAAGATTCCAGGAGGCTGGGAAGGAACAATTACCTGGGATCAATTACCAAAGATCTGTGTTCTAAAAACCCAGATGATTTTGAGCAGGAATCTGACGGCAACACAGTTAAGGACTCCTCTGTCTTATTTCTCAGTTCTTAACATTCCACGATGGGAACAAATTAATTCTGTATTTAAATAAGTTAAATGCTCACCAGTGCTTTTTGCAAATCGAGACTTCTGATTTCTTTTACGTTAAACTACATGTGTTATTAAAATTCATGAAGGCTGAGACATTGTTTTATTCCAGAATCTAGAAGGTTTGAATGACAGGGGGTGTGTTAACTAAACACACATTAAGAAATCTAAAACCTTGTTTATAATTTTAATTAATGCCGCTGATTAGAATGGATATAAATAGACTAGAAACAAGGATACCTAATGAAGGGCCAAGGGGAATGTACTTGACTCTGTTCTTATGAGTGTGCCATTGTATGACCTTGACATTTGGATGAAAACCCTGAAGATAGAAGATAAAAGACAGAAACGTTGAACTTTAATACTCAAGAAGCATAGAAGGAAATTCTTCAAAGGAA
>NW_008462485.1:0-780 GCF_000622305.1 Nannospalax galili
TCATCATCATCATCATCATCATCACTATTACTATTATTGATACTGATGATTATTCTGATTCATAGACAAGTTATAGATTTCTGAGGAATCATGGCGTATTTCAAGAAATTTATGCATTGTATAACATTCCAATCAGGGTAAGTATATAAGTTTCCTTAAACATTCATCATTTTTTTGTTATAAAAGCATTCAAAGTCACTCCATGAGATTTTCACAAAACATGTATTTGATTATCTATAGTCACTATAATTTTCAATAGGACTTATTTTTCCATTTCAAGTGTAGCTTAGTACCTGCTTACTGACCTTCACTCATTATCCTCCAAGGTATCAAGCCTTTGGTAACTTCTATTCTACTCCTAATTTCTGTGAAACCAAAATTTTAGATTCAGTACATGAACAAAGTCACGGGACACTTGCTTTTCTGAGCCCGGTTTATTTCAGCTAAAGTAATGGCCTCTAGATTCACCCATCTTACTGAAAACTAAAGGGTTTTATTCTGTAATCGGATACAACTTATGAAAAGGGGTAAGACATTTGCAAACTATGTGTATGAGAAGAGATTACTATCCAGCATATAAAAGGAGCAATTCAAGAGCAAAACCTGCAAATAATTCAAGTGAAGAAGGAGCAAGGTCCATAAGTACACATTTCTCAAAAGGAGATGTACACATGGTCAACAGGTGTGACAGCGTCACTGAGCATTAGGGAGCAGCTCAAAACCACAGTGAGACATTACCCCACTCCATTTAAGACCACAATATCAAAAGCACGAAAGGGT
>NW_008462486.1:0-780 GCF_000622305.1 Nannospalax galili
TGTGTGTGTGTGTGTGTGGTGACCCCTAGGGTGGGGCAGGGCCTGGAGTCTGGCCTGAACTCTGCTGTCATATCAAAGGGCCAAGGCAGGCATGCTAGGAGGGCGGGGCCTGGCTTGTCTATGCCCAGGAACGTCCAGAGGCACCAGAACTCAGCGGACAGAGGAAGACGTCAGAAGAAACGGCCTGTGCTGGATGATCTGAGGCTTGGCTGCATTGGAGCCAACACTTCGGCTGTCATATAGTTTGGTTGGTACTGTGCAAGAACCCCCTGGTTCCGTCCCCAACACAGCATAAACTGGGTGTGCTGGAGCATGATGTGATCCCAGCACTGGGGAGGTGGAGGCAGCAGAATCAGAAGTTCACGCTTGGGCTGGGGAGATGGCTCAGTGGTAAAGTGTTTGCTGTGCAAGTATGGAGACCTGAGTTTAACCCTCAGCACCAGGTGAAAGCTGGACATGCATTGCTGTGATCTCCGTGCTGGGGAGGCAGAGACAGGTGGACCCTCGGATTCCCTGGACAGACTTGCCTAATCAGCGAGCGCCACGTCCCAGTGAAAGACCATCTGAAGAAACAGATGGGCTAGAGTGATGGCTAAGCTGTAAGAGCACTGGCGGCTCTTACAGAGGACCCAGGTTTGGTTTCTAGTACCCACATGGTGTCTAAAGGCCATTATCTGTAAGTCGGGTTACAGGGGATCTGATACCCTCTTCGGACCTCCAAAGGCATTGCATGATACAGGTGCACTTACATGCATGCAGGCAATACACTCATGCCCATAA
>NW_008462487.1:0-780 GCF_000622305.1 Nannospalax galili
TCCACCACAACGACTGAAACAAAACCAAGTGCATCGTTTTGAAAGCTGAGGACTCTGTGGTCAAAGGGAAGCCAACAAGTTTCCAAGTAACTGCAGCCTCTTTCAATGGGAAAATAACTTAAACAGCATCAGAATTCTCCATTCCATCACTGTGCCTTGAAAATTCAAAGGAAAAATTATTCCCAGCCTAAACTTATATACTGAGACAAACACTACTGGGTATGAGAGATGTTTCTTAAACCATCCTTTATGAAGTTCCTCTTCAGAATATCTACTTTTCTATATCTTTTCTTAGGAAAAGTAATTACCAGTAGAAACAACACATAAATTAATGTCTATCCAATGAAGAACCCTATATTAGTGACCGTGGATGAATTTCGGCTCCAAGCAGCAGCAAGAAAGAACAATGGGAACATAATGTTGAGTGGACGCAAGTCAAAAGCCAATATTGCAGCTATGTAGGACGATAGGCTAGATGTACGCTGTGATGATTACAGCTAATAGTATCCCAGTGCAAGCTGGAAATTGACAACAGCGGAGACTTCATTGTTCTTATCAAGAAACAGAGAATGAGGAGGGGGGAGAGGGAAAAAGAAGAATGCTCGCTCTTTAAGGAAAGAAATATGTTTCTTTGTTTCACTGCATTTATTTCATTTGCTATATGTATATCAAACATGTTATAGACCTTAATATGTTTATGTCTATGAAAAATAAATAGAAAAAAACAAGTCACAGAAGAATATATACATGATTCATTTATATGAAGTTCTAAAATATGCA
>NW_008462488.1:0-780 GCF_000622305.1 Nannospalax galili
GCCCACTGTGGGTGGCACCACTCCCCAGGCAGGGGTCCCTGAACAGTGTGAGAATGGAGACATTGAGCTGAGAACAAGCCAGCAAGCAAGAGACACACATGTTTCCATTTCTCTCTGCTCCTGACTGGCATGCCCTGTGTCCAACTGTTGGCATTCCCGCTTTGACTTCCCCACAATGATGGACTGTGACCTGGACTCATAAGCTGAGAATGGAACTAGGACACTGCAAAACATCCTCTGTGCATTTCCAGATGCTCTTAGGGGCTCTGCCCAGTATAACATTCCCCTGGAGGTTTACCTACACTGAGTGACAAGGCACAGCACTAGCAGCAAGTCATGAATGACCTGCCTGGACAGAATGCCCCTCCTGGGCAGACAACCTTCCCTCCCTCTGCCTCCAGGATCCAGTCTCTGCAGCCCCTAGTGGTAGAGAAAATGACAGTTGTTTCCTCTCCAGCTTCAGGGCTCCAGGCAGATCAACTGCTGATGTCAGAGAGGAATTTGGTCTAGAACTTCACAGCCCTCCGTGCCAGGAAGGTCTATGTCCTGTAACGGGACACACAGATGGGACGATGCTGGCATGAGAGGGAGCTGCCTTGCCTGGATTACATGCCAGTATTGGGCAAAAAAGGAAAGTTGGGCATGTCTGCAGTCCTAACTACCCGGGAGACTGAAGCAAGAGGGTCACTTGAGTTCAGGAGTACTCTGCCAACCTGGGCAACATAGCAATGACAATGTATCAAAAATAATCACTATAGAAAGGGAAGGGCAGGGGAGGAG
>NW_008462489.1:0-780 GCF_000622305.1 Nannospalax galili
CCCCCCCCATGAGCTGTTGGGCAAAGAGGCCCTACAGGCCCTTAAATATAAAGGCATTAAATGTTGGTTGCACACCAGAAACAGCCTGTAAGACCCTGTTGCTGAAGATGCCGCACTATGTGAGAGCTGGAAAGGAAGAGTTTAAGCTGGACTAAACAGGAAACTCTTTGCCACTGAATGGCTGGTGGGCATAGCACCAGGATGTGCTATACAAAATTGCTGGAGGAGAAAGGTCCACAAATTTACAAACCACAACATGCTGCACTATCAACTTGCCTGCTGGTGCTATAGTAGCTCTATTAATATATGTACAACCAGAAAATTTCTCATTGGATTTAAGATCCATTCACTGGGGATAAACACACATCTGGTACTTCAATCCAGGTTAACCCCAGTGGCAGGGGAAGCTATAGGCCCCAGTGGGGAAGCCACAGCAATTGTTTTGTATGATGGATGTGATGCACCTGCTAAGGTATCTTCCAAACATTTGTGTTTACACCTATCTATTAGGTTATTACAGCAGTCAGTGTTCATGTAGATGTTCTTGCAACAGCCATGTCTTGGAAACAGATTATGAAAAGGCCCAAGAGTTCAGTATCTCACCACAGTGGAGGATCATCGTACATCTATGTCACCCCCTTCAAGGCTCAGGGAATCTTGCTGAAGAGTTGGGCTGAAATAATGTAAGAGCTGGAGGAAGGAATGGAGTGTTATATGGACTTGTCCTCTGCATGGCAAGCTAGACAGGCAAACTGGGACCAGATGCCTTCTTCTCAAGCT
>NW_008462490.1:0-780 GCF_000622305.1 Nannospalax galili
CAACATGACTCTCCACCCTTTTCGAGTTTCATTCTACACACTCTTTTCCTGAGGAAAAAATCATGTTTATTACATGTCTGCCTGATGTCAGGCTATCTCAATCTTTAAACAACCCTGCAGAGATTTTACTGATAAGAAAACTGAAGCTCAGAGGTGATACAGCTTGCCCAAGTGACGACTGTCAAAAGGTGATACCATGTGGGGTCCAAAGTAACTTGGGCTCTGACTAAAGCCTGATTCCTTTCGACTATTCTGTGTAGTCATGACACTTGGGTGACCTTGCAAACTTCCAAGATGACAACATCTGCCAAACAGAAAACTATGTATCAAAGACTGAAGGCATGTCACGTTCTTAAATGCTCAAAAAAGAACTTACTGTCTTCATTGACAACCACGTAGGAAAAGCAGGAGGAAGGAAAACTAAAATTAAATAAAATCTTTCGTTGTTTCAGTCTGAATTTCTGTTAGCTGTATCACTTTCCATTTAGTCTCCAAACATCACTACACTGAAACAAAACATCCCTCCCCCACCTGACTGTAGCAGAGGTACAGACTCCCTGATCATTCAGAGCAGAGGCAAATATCACAAGGACAAACGATGAGTGCACACTCTTCTTTTCAATACATGGTAGGTGTTCTGACTTTCAAAATCTTCTACACTGCTTTTCAGGCTACTGTCATCAAACCAGAACATAAGTGTGGCCCACAGAGAGTAGTAGTATTAGGAACAGTATGGAAAGCTAGAGCCCTGCTAAACGAATACACTGCTGGTAGGAATAT
>NW_008462491.1:0-779 GCF_000622305.1 Nannospalax galili
CCAGGGGATCCGACAGCCTCTTCTGTCCTCTGTGGGCACTGCACGACACAGTGCACTTACCTACATGCAGGCAATACAGTCGTGCACATAAAATAAACACAGTAAATAAAATATATAAAAAACAAAAATTAAAAATCAGATAATCTTATATATGATTTCTTAAAGACCACAACAAATGCATAAGCCCTCATAAAAGCTGACTAAAAAGTATACTGCTTACCTTCATGCTAGCTATATGTTCTAGGCTTTCAAATAGTGCCTCTGTCTCACCTGGGTACTTTAGCACATGATTCTCATACACTACGCAATTAAGAAAAATGATGTCTTCCAAGACAATTTTGTTATGTGTGACAGAGCAATGGGACGGAGTATGGAGACATTCTCGCAGGGGCGCAGAATGGAGAAGCTGGGCAAGAAAGGAGGAAAAGAAAGTGGGAAAGACCAGGAGTGACCAGAGTGCCACAGCGGAACGACTTCCACTCGACGCTCTGTACTTAGTGGCCTGTTTGCCTTGCCTGGGAAAGCTGGATCATTCTACAACAGCACATGCTGTACTTCTGGGTTTACTGCTTCTATCAGTGTTCTGGAGAGCTTCAGTTGTCAACTTGACTCGCCTGGGAAGAGGGAACCTCAGCTGGAGAATTTGTTCTATTGGATTGGCCTGTGGCCATGTCTGTGGGGCATTTCCTTGATTGTTGAGAGATGTGAGAAGGCTCAGCCCACTGTGGGTGGTGCCACCCTGGGCAGGAGGTCCTGAGTTGTATAGGAGGCTCAGCCCA
>NW_008462492.1:0-780 GCF_000622305.1 Nannospalax galili
TCTGATGCTCCATATTTCATACCATTGCCAGGAAAGAGAACTCACACAGCACAGGGTATCTTCCTAGAGAAGGCAGCCATGTGAAATCCAGGCCAGTGAAGTCTGATATTGATCGTCTGGTGCCAACAGTAACATCTCTGATTTTTGGAGACAGCCATGGTGTTGTGATCAGCACCAGGATGGGTATGCTTCTGCCTTCTACCCCAGGCTGCAGATCATCCTTTCAGAGTAGCTGAAAGTGGGCTGCTTCCACGTGTGCAGCCGGTGCTGATCACAGAATGGGTTTTGCATAAATGGAAGTCTTTCCCCAAACTGGCTTCTCCTCACTTTGGCTAGCAGATGCTCCTAGATGCTAGACCTTTGGAAAAGATTACATCTGAACCTTGATATAATGCTCGTATCCCCACAATAACAAGTTGAAACTTCAGAACAGCTACTTCCTAATTACTGAATGTTCCCAGGTAAGTCTCCAGAGTCCAGTGGTAAATAAATATGGTACTGACCTCAAGATGCAGCTTTGCAAACACAGCGCCATACTGGAAGCCCCTCAGTATATCGTGGCACAATCCTGACATCACCAAACAACTATTACCATTATTTATCAAAGTGTTCTTTACTGTGTTTCTAATTCAAATAAGATTCAAAATAACCTGAATTTTACCATTTAAGCCTCAGTTCTTCAATGGAAGTGCTTTGTGACTTCTAGATAATTTTTAATTTCTTTTTTGTTTGTGTATATATGAGTGTGAGCATTGTGTGAGAGTTTGTGTGTGTACAGTT
>NW_008462493.1:0-780 GCF_000622305.1 Nannospalax galili
ATTTTATTATTCTTTCGTTGTGACTTTGGCATGTGAATTTCTTTTGTTGTTCATGATTCTGATATGAGGATTAGGTTGAAGCATGCTTCTGTTTGTATTATCTGGGTACCTAGATATATTCTTTATTGATTATATAAGGCTGGTTGGTAGAGGGTTCAGGTTCTGTCAGGTTTAATTTGGAGGGATCCATTGGCTTCAGATTAGCTATTCAGGAGTATGCACAGAATCCCTTCAGGTTCCAGTCAGGTACACTCAGGCTTCCTTCAGCACTTGGAAGCAGGATCCAGGTGCTCTCAGGCAGTCCTCTGTGTTTTCAGCCCTTATGCCAGAGGGAGGCTAGAACTTGGCACTCTCTGGTGGTCCTTTGAAATCAGAGGTGCTATACCAGTGGAGGTTGAAACCTACCCTCTCAGGCTGTCTGGTAGGGTCTTAGACAGCCTACCAAAGCCAGATGTGCCCTGTGGCCTTGAGAGGAGCCTCACAAAATCCCAGGTAGGGGGATGGGTATGGTGCAATTAGAGGCAGCTCAGCACATGTGGAGGCAGGATCCAGGGGCTCTCAGGAAGTTCCCTGCACTCTCAGGCCCTCTGCCAGAAGGAGGCCAGAGGAAGGCCAGAACTTGACACTCTCTGGTCGTCTGTTGAGATCATTGCCACTACACTGATGGTGGTCCGAACCCACCCTCTCAGGCTGGGTTCTCAACCTTAGCCTGTTGGGATCTCAACCTTAGCCTACCAAAGCCAGATCTGCCCTGGGGCCTTAGGAAGGGCCTCACAAAAT
>NW_008462494.1:0-780 GCF_000622305.1 Nannospalax galili
CTCAGCAGTTAACAGCACTGGTTGTTCTTGCAGAGGACCCAGGTTCAGTTCCAAGCACCCACATGGCTAACAACTGTCTGTTACTCCAGTTCCAGAGTGTCCAACACCCTCTTCTGACCTCCGTGGGTATTGCACAACACAGGTGCACTTACGCATGTGCAAGCAACACACACACATACACATAAAATAAAACAAAAATGACAAAATATTTTTTAAAAACAGGTAGCTTGGAAGCATCAAGGGAATTTTGAAAATAACCATACAGATGGCCAAAGTTCCAAAGAAAATGTCTCAATGCCAAGTGATTTCCTCACTAGCATATTGTCCTCCATTTAATGAGCAGCAAACCAATAGTTGAAAAACATACTAGGAATTAAAACACAAAAAGGCAGAAGTCTATTTCTCTGTGTAGAAAGAACGCACAATATTAAGTTCAAAGTGACTACTAGAGGCCAACGTTCCCCTGGTGTTCTTGGCTAGCTTGACCATGTATGTGAGAGCCCCAGTCTTACTGAATCATATTCCCCTTTCCTTTCTTATTATCATTTCTCTCTTGCCCAGGCAGGTTTCTCTAAGTGCAAAATGTTCCCTTAATCCAAAAATGTCCTTGAGAGAATTTTTTACTCCAGCATCTAACAAACAAGATTCATCCCTTGCATTTGGTGGTCATGCCTTGTATTCAAGTTAAAATTAAAAAGTAATCAAATAAAATATAAAAATTAAAAGAAAATAGCTGGGTGTGGTGGCACATACCTTTAATCCCAGCACTTGGGAGGCAGA
>NW_008462495.1:0-780 GCF_000622305.1 Nannospalax galili
GTAGATGGCAGTGTAAATTACAGAAAGAACCAACCAGAAATGGAGCAGAAGGACTAGAACAAGGATCAGGTAGACTCAGCAGTAGATTCAGAATAGCGAACGAACCAGCAGGCTGGAAATGGTCAGCTGAGGATAGCCAGTGTGGAGAGTGGAGACAGAGCTGAGCCAGAGCATGGAGGAGCACACCAAAGATGGCAGCAACCATGAGGCGGGCAGGAGGAAGGTCATCCTCCCACAAAACAAGGGGACGGCCAGTCTGGGCTGCAGGAGATGCTCCCCAAAGCAAGGTGGGGGGCTAGAGAGATGGCTTAGTGTTGAGAGACTTTGTTGCTCTATCAGAGGGATCGCAGCACCCGTATCAGCTGACTCGCAAACACCTGTACCTCTAGCATGGCACCCGAACACACACATGCATACACACAGAGACACACAAATGAAATAAATAAGGTGGAGGCACCCAATGTAGACCTCTGGCCTCCCCATATGTACACATGGGCAAGCACACTTCCACACAGATGTGCACACACCACACACACAAAATAACAAAACTGAAAACATGTTCACATAGAACCATATACACAAATTTTCTTAGCATTTTTCAAAATAGCCAAAAAGTAAAAGCAATCTAAATTGCTATCAACTGTATGAATGTATAAATATTTGTTGTAGCCCTGTAATGGATTATTATTCAGCCATAAGAAGTATGTCATACCGCTGGGCATGGTGGTGCGTGCCTTTAATCCCAGCACTTGGGAGGCAGAGGGAGGTGGATCTCTGTGA
>NW_008462496.1:0-780 GCF_000622305.1 Nannospalax galili
ACAGTGAACCTAAAAATTTTATAGCCACTTTTGAAAGAGCTGTGTCTTTGCCCTGGAAACTGTTACTGAGTATATGAAAGCTGTAATGATATGCTTCTTCTAAAAAAATAAAAAATAACATTAAAAAAGTAAGAGCTTTACCAAAACTACAAGACAGAAGATTGGAGTCATTCAAAATCTAACCGCAGCCTCCAATCATTAGGCCTGGCTCCAATGGGTTTGTAGATATAACATTAATCACACAGGGATCTCATAAAATGAGGCAGAGCAATGGATTTGAGCAGATATGTGACCAACAAGTGTAATGGGGAAAAGAAGTCCATTTAACTGCTTTGTATGTGTGCCAATGAATATACATTTAATCCAGATGACATGATCACAATGTTCATGTCAGTAAAGGTGAATAAACCATGCAGTTTTGTATTTTGCTTATCAGAGCTTCAGGAAACCTATGCAGATCATAATAAGGACAGGCAGGTTAAGGAGAGCACTTCCATCACAGAGGTAACCTGAGCTGGCACTGACATAAGAACATAACTGTTTCAGGAAACTGAGCATGAGGAATTTCAGTGTCCAAGAAAAATATTCACTGTGTAAGACAACTTCAAAACATTATTTTACATGCTCTTTTGTTATTAACATTTAGTTACTTTTATTGTATGTGTATGAGGGTTTTGTTTGCATGTATATAAGTGCACTATGTGCATGCAATGCCACAGATGCCAGAAGAGGGTATCAGAGTCCCTGGAAATGGAGTTACAGATGGTTGTTATCTGCCAT
>NW_008462497.1:0-780 GCF_000622305.1 Nannospalax galili
TTATTTATTTATTTATTTATTTATTTATTTATTTATTTATTTATTTAGTGACTGTGATATATGGCACCACCCACCTCACTGCCTTGAGACAGGGTCTCTCCCTCAACTGGAAACTAGCTGTTTCAGCTAAGCTGGCTGGCCGGTGAGTTCTCAGGATCCATTTGTCTCCAGTACCCCCCAGTGGTGGTATTAGAGACACTGGAAGCCATGCCCGATTTTTCCCGTGGGTGCTGGGGATTTGTACTCAGGTCTTCATACTTACAGAGTAAGCCCTGTTACCTACTAAGACATTTTCCAAGTCCCTGTTCTTTCTCTTTTACCTGGAACTTGCTGATTCAGCTAGGCTGCCAGACTGACCAGTGAGCACCAGGCATCTGCCTGTTTCTGTCTCCCTAGTACTTGAATTACAAGTGCATACTACCACTCTGGCTTTTCATATGGGTGCTAGGGCTCCAACTCAGGCCCTCACACTTGCACAGCAAACGCTTTACCTACAGAGCCATCTCCTCACCCTGTATCTAACCGTTTGACATTGTGATGTAATGTCTACAGATGTGTTGTGCTGTCCTGTAGCTACTCTGGGGCATATGTCATTATGGACTAGAGGTTGGACTCATGCAGTCTAGATATATCCTGCCAGTGGGGAGCTCTACCATGTTGCTCTGGAACAAATGGAAGATCTGTTTGTGAACCCAGTGCTGTTACTGACGAGGCAAACTTAGGCAAGCCACCGAACTTCTGAGCCTCCTACCTGGCCTTCTGGCTCCCATTATTGCCTCT
>NW_008462498.1:0-779 GCF_000622305.1 Nannospalax galili
AACTGAACCCAGGTCCTCTGCAAGAGCAGCCAGTGTTCTTAATCACTGAGCATCTCTCCAGCCCCTCTGTTTCATTTCTTGATATGTAAATTAAATGCAACTTAATTTATCAACTGACAGCATCTAAGTTTGGGTTTGAGAATGGATGACAGTGAGGAATGCATGCATATAAGCTTCGTGGATGCAGAACTCTAAAATAAATGTAGCTGTCATCATAGCACACTCTTGTATAACCAGCACTCAGGAGGCTGATTAGGAGCATTGAAGAGTTCAAGGCCAGGCTGGACTTACATAGTGAGAACACATATTGAGCATCAAGGTAATGAAAATTGAAAAGAAAGAAAAGGAGGTAAAGGAAGGTAGGTGGGAGAGAAAAGGAAAAGAAAGGACATAAGGGATAAACAGATGTCAGTGCGTGCAGCACTGTGTAGTCAGAGTCCTGCTGGCCATGCCGCATGGTAAACCAGGCATGGTGCTGCACAGCTTTAATCTCTGCACATAGGAGGCAGAGTCAGGGGGATGTTCTGAGCTTGAGGCTATCCTACTCTGCATAACAAATCCCAGGCCAGCCACAGCCACGAAGTGAGAGCAGTTAAAACAAAATAAAGGAAGGTAGAATGGTACATGAGGGACCTGACATGAATTAACGTTCTCTAGCTGAAATAAAGAGTTGAGGATATTTTAGGAAAAAGAAACTTTTGAGAACACAAAAGTCATTTTTACCAGAGTATTCAAGAGGAATGAGGTCAAAGATCGTGCGGAGAAGGAAACAAATTCAT
>NW_008462499.1:0-761 GCF_000622305.1 Nannospalax galili
CACACACACACACACACACACACACACACACACACACATACACACAGTAGTATCTTTAGTCCATGGAGCAAATCAGACCACACAGCCTCTCAAGGAAAGGTCCTCTCTACCTCCCCAGTTCCAATCCCACAGCTTTAGGTTAATTCCTACCCCAACCCCTTTGGACTTAATTTACATATCCCTTCTTCCAAGGTCCTAGACTGAACTAGTTGCTCCTCCCTTCATGTGGTGCCTTCTCTCCTCTCGTGATAGTATCATTGCATCACTCTGCAATTGTCTCTCGAACTGTCTTGTCACTTAATAAATTGTGACTCTGCAAAGGCAGAAACATGGCACAGTGAGGGTGATGAATAAATGCCTAATGAATGTTAAACAGAACAGCCACGACTACAGGTGAGAGGCAGCTCCAGCAGCACTCCAAATGAAGTCGACGGAATAGGCAAGTCTTCCGAATTTCCAACAACTCACATTTTCTAAAAGAAACAAAAATGTCCCCTCAGGGCCAGCATTTCCCAAAGGCCAAATATATTCCTAAAAAGCAAATTAAGTTCTTCAGAAAATTGTTTTCCAGACTGCAGCCAGCCACCCAGGGAGCCACTCACTTATGCCTTCCTAGAGATTCATGGGAAACATTCTGTCCTTGGCTGTGTTGCCAGTAGAATGGAATGAGACAGGCCTTTTTGCCGTGACTGGGATGGGGCATAATAACTCTGACCCAAATTCTCTTTCCTGCCTCTGAGATCTAGGTGCCAGGCACTGTT
>NW_008462500.1:0-780 GCF_000622305.1 Nannospalax galili
CCAATGGAGGCAATTCCCCAACTGAGGCTCCATCAACCCAGGTGTGTCAAGCTGACACTAAAGCTATCCAGCAGACACCGTTTGAAAAACACTATGGAAAAGGCTGATTTAATAATGTTTGCAGGGCCAACCCTGAAATTCTAAATTCTGTGGGTTGAAAGCACATGCCCCATATCCTGCTCAAAGACGGGACTTCATTGCTCCGATTCATGCCACCCTTTGGCATTTCTTTTTTTTTAATATTTTATTTGTTATTTTTTATTTTATGTGTAAAAGTGTATTGCCTGCATGTGTATAAGTGCACCCGTGTAGTGCAATGCCCATGGAGGTCAGAGAGGGCACTGGATTCCCCTGGAATTTAAGTTTTTGACAGTTGTTATCTGTCATGCGGGTGCTGGGACTCGAACCAGGATCCTCTGCAAGAGTAGTCAGTGCTCTTACCACCAAACCATCTCCCCAGTTTCCGGCATTTCTTAAGGAAAGGAAACTAATGTTTACTGAGCATGCACCCCCGTCTAGGTTTTGTGCTAGCTTTTTGCATGCACTGCTTTATTTACCTTTTGAAAACACTTCAGAATCTCTCTGAGCTTGTCCAGCTGCCTCCAACAATCATCCAAAGTCAAGATGATTCAGCCTGCAGTGAAGACAGGCATCTGTGTGAAGAAGACAGGTCTCTTCATTCTTGCCACCATCCCCTCTGTCAGATGAAACAACAATACAGTTCCTGCCTATTTGTTTCAGGACAAAATTATTCAAGAAAAAAATTCAAGTGAAATTTGG
>NW_008462501.1:0-780 GCF_000622305.1 Nannospalax galili
GATGTGTGGCTATGTATGTGGATAAATAAGTGGCTGGCTGGATGGATGGGTAGACGGATGACTAGGGAGATGAGTAGATGGATGGATGGGTAGCTGAATAAATGGATAGATGGAGAAATAGATGGCTATGTATGTGGATAAATAAGTAGCTAGCTGGCTGGATGGGTAGGCAGACAGGTGGATGAATAGGTGGATGGGCAGGTGGAAGGATGGATGGGTGGATGAGAAGATGGACCACTCAGGAAGACTGGCGATTTGGATTAGTGGATAGCTGGGTGGACATGGGTGGAGGAGCCAGGTAGGAGGGTGGGAAGATGAATGCATGGGCCAATGGGCAGATAGAGATGGATGGACAGAAAGCTAGGTGGTGATGGGCAAGGGTGTCTTTCCCCTTGAACTGAAGAGGAAGGTAGACAGTGACAGTTAAGGGCTGCCAGGGCCATCCACAGGTGGGGAAGAGAGATAGAAGTCTGCCTCATCAGGGCCATGATGGAAGAGGACAATGAACAGTCACTGACGGCATTCCAGTGTCCATGCTTGCAGATCTGAGCCCAGGGACCAGCATCATACACTTCCTGGCTAGCCGGGGAGGGAGTCCTGCCTCCTGCAAGAGCAGTGGGTCACCCAGCTCCTGCCAACATAGTGTCAGAGTCCCAGCAGAGAAGGGACCTTCCTTAGAGGCCTTCAGTAGAGGTCAATGTACAACACACCCTTGGGGACTCCCTGGATGCAGCCCAGAAGAACAAAATGTCCTGTTCATTAGGGCTCTGCAGCAGGATG
>NW_008462502.1:0-780 GCF_000622305.1 Nannospalax galili
ACACAGTTTATGGTATTTGTTGTGATAGTCCTGGGAAATGAATGCATTTTTAAATCTTATTTCCTTCATTGTAAAATAAGGACGATGATTCTCACCTGAGTTTTATTGAGAACTAAACTAAGGGAACTAGAATCAAATCAAGAAGAGTCTCATTAGTTACTAAGTGCTCTGTAAATACTTACAGTCTCAAGCATTAATTTTCTAGGACCATGAAGCATCTAATAGATACTGAAAACTAGCTGCATCAGTAGCATCACACACCTATGCCTGCCATCCCACCCATGCCTGAGAATAATAACAGCTATGTACTCTCATATCATTTTGATTTCTCGGCACTTTAAATGTAACAGCAACAATATTTGTTGGTATTTACTTATTGGGGATAAAAGAGAGTACTTTAGCCAACTTTCTGTCTATGTTTTTCATTATTCCGAATCCTTCCTTTCCTGCCCCCACAGGCAATGTAAGCACACGGTGCTGTGACATAATAAGTAAAATGTGTATGTGCAGTTAAATCTCTAACTGGAGTCCGAAGTAAGGCTCTGCTTTTCTATTACTGCTCATTTTTTCCTAGGAAAATCTCAGCTTCTCAAAGAGCAAGGAACTGTTATACCATGTAGTAAGTGTAACCTGGAGTCCCAGGAGAGACTATATGTGCGAAGCCATTTAGCTCAGCCCACTTTCAGATGATTTGATAGATATTGGCTAATTTGTTCATATAACTCTCCTGAGAGAACCACGAGTCGTGTTCTCTTGCAACTTGGGAGCTGAAGTGCAGCA
>NW_008462503.1:0-780 GCF_000622305.1 Nannospalax galili
GTGTGTGTGTGTGTTGTGCATGAGTGTATGTGCATGTGGCCCAGGGTTAACATCACGCGTCTTTCCTTGATTGATTTCTGCCTTCATTTTTGAAGACAGGGACTCTCACTGAACCTGAAGTTTATTCATTTGGCGGGGTTGGCTGGCCAATGAGTTTCAGGGATTCTCCTGTCTCTGCCCAGCCTTGCCTCAAGGTGCTGGGGATTCAAACTCAGATCCTGTGCTCATCCTGCAGGCATTTTACAGACTAAGCCGTCACCTCAGACTCACGTAAACTTTCAGTGGCATGGACAGTGCATAAAGTAGCTTAATATGACTTCTAAATCAAACAAACTTAATAAAAGCGAAACAACTTTGTCACGATTCAGATTTCACATTTAAGCACGAACTTGTCTTTTTATATGATCCTGGGTTTGCCAAGAAACATTTTAAGTACATAGCAAAATCTAATTTCCAGACTATTTATTATATAGTAGGTGTTAAAAGGTCCTTTTTGTTAGAAAACTTAAATCTGCACTCTGAGTTCATAGCAAACTTCAACCAAACTTCGGGACTTCAATGAGCCTTCAAAATCTGTGTGATGGGACGAGTCAAGATACTTATCCTGTTTGGGACAGAATGTCATGGCAGTGTTGGCAAGTTCACAAGCACAAACCCGTTGTTAATAGTTCTGGTTGAATGTACACTTGAATAAACGATACTGAAATTCCCTAACACCTGAAGCCCTTTCCAGTCCGCAAGCTCCACCTGTTGTCCCAGTGAAGCCTGTTCCGCCTCCAC
>NW_008462504.1:0-780 GCF_000622305.1 Nannospalax galili
CAGCGATTCATCCACTTCTCCTGCCCCAGTGTTACTACTGGTTTCTGGCTATCGCTGTCTCTTCTACTCGCAATTAGCTGTGACTATTGGTATCCCTACTCTGTCCAGATTGTGGTGGGGGGGGAGTGCAGTTTGCCCTGTGACTTCAACTCTCTAGATCTGAAAACAGCTACTGACTTCCAATTTGTTCATATTTTTCCTGCTGTAAAAATGGTAGTGGTGACTTCTAAGGTCTTATACATCAGACTGTAAACATCAATCAATTCTCCCTACCTCCATTCTCCTACCTCCATTCTCCTACCTCCATTCTGTGACAAAGACAATGTGATATTTGGAATCTGTCAAAACTCACACATCTTCTGCTTGCCAGTACCTCAGAGACAACTAGCAATACATTTCCCCTCTCTTCCATGTGTTTCTGGAATCCTAGGTGGCAAGGTCCCTCCAGGTCATGGGTCTGCACTGTCCTGCTCAGTCACACACAAGTCAATTTACCAAATGCTTCATAGTGATCTCAGCAATACTGTAAGTTTCTTCTCACAAAAGTTCAGAGTTTGAGATAATTGGGCCTAACAGGGTCTTATTTGAGCTAACAATAGAAAAGAAATCACCTTTCCCTTTATAATCTGAATACTATGAATCTAAATCACCCTGATATTTCTTCTTTATCTCCTTAAACTTAAAAAGAATTTGGTTTAGGGGCTGGAGAGACAGCTCAGCGGTTGAGAGCCCTGACTGCTCTTGCAGAGGATCCGGGTTCAATTCCCAGCACCCACATGG
>NW_008462505.1:0-780 GCF_000622305.1 Nannospalax galili
TAGCCAGAAAGTGGAAACAGCCTAAATGTTTACCAACAAATGAATGAATAAAGAAAACGTGGTACACTCACACAACAGAACATTATTTAGTTGTTAAAAGTGAAATTATGAGGCATAGGCAGGAGGATCTCTATGAGTTCAAGGCCATCCTAGTCTACAGAGCGAGTTGCAGGCCAGCAGGTGCTACAGGGAGACCCTGTCTCAAAAAAACCAAAAAAAAAAAAAGAAATTATGAAATTCACAAGTAAATGGGTGGAGCTAGAAACAATCATTCTAAGTGAGATAACTCAGGCCCAGAAAAACAAATGATACAGGAATATCGGGGTGTCTTTGAGAGTGACAGAGCCTTTCTCAACTCTGTTGTGCTTAGCTTGAGAGGCTGGGGTCCCAGAAACTCAATGGCCACCAAAGCCACCCCAAGCTGGAGTCTTTTGAGTTTTTGTCTTGCGAATTTGAAGAATGAAGTTCATGGGTCATAGAGGATGAGTTTTAGAAAGGAATATTTTATTATAGGGAGCTTAGGAGAGAGAAAAACAGAGCTTTGTACAGCAGGAGGTGTGCCCAGGAGTGGGAATCCACTGAGCCTCATTACTCAGAAGTTAATAAGGGTTTAGTGGAGGGAAGAGGGGAGGGGGAGATAAGCTAGCTGGTCAGCCCAGTTCTCATTTTAGGTGTCCAGGTCCCTCAAGATCCTGGTCACATTCTCAGCATGTCTTCCAGGAACAGGGTAGCACTCCAGGAAAAAGAGAGATAAGGAAAAAAAAAAAACAAAAAAAAAAA
>NW_008462506.1:0-779 GCF_000622305.1 Nannospalax galili
AGGCCAGCTGGGGCTACAGGGAGACCCTGTCTCAAAAAATAAACAAAAAAACAAAAAAGTGTCAGGTGTAGCACATGCCTTTAATCCCAGCACGCAGGAGGTAGAGGCAGGTAGATCTCTGTGAGTTCAAGGCTGGTTTGGACTACATAGTGAGTTCCAGACCAGTTAGGATTACATAGTGAGACCCTACCTCAAAACAAATGTATGGGTAGGATGGAAAGATGGCTCAGTTAGTGAAGTGTTAGCCATGCGAGCATGGAGACTAGAGTTGAGATCACAGAACCTATGTAAAAAGCCAAAGTGGTGTGCAGCTGTAATCCCAGCATGGAATAGGAGACAGGCAAATCCCCAGGGCTCACCAGCTGAATCAGTAAGCTCCAGGTTCAGTGATGAGCATGTCTCAAACACTATGGGGTGGAAAGTGACTGAATAAGACACCCAGTATTGACCTCTGGCCTACACATACACACACATGTGCACATATGCCACACACACAGGGGATTCCTGCATGTCAGTTCATAATCGACTCCATTAGACAAAACCCATACCCATTATTCTCTTGGGATAAGCACGTCTCACCTTACTTCCTCTAAGGTATATCCACAGCATCATTAGAATCCTACTGTTGAACTGTGTTCCTGCAGGAACACACTTCTGATTCTTTAGCAAACCCTGTCTAAAAGGCTCAAAAATACCACTGTAGATTTTTATGAGATCTTTTTTCCCAATTATTAACCATGTGTATTCTTTTTTACTTTATTTATTTCTGTTTTATGTGT
>NW_008462507.1:0-780 GCF_000622305.1 Nannospalax galili
CATGGAATCATTAGGCTATGTTTTGATGTATTTTAATAGAGCCAGTCTGCCGTGGCAAAGGCTAAGGGCTGTAAGAAAGAAACAAAAATATGAAAAGATTAAAGAAAAGAAGATGTCCACGCCTATTGAAGTTTTGTGTAACGGGTTTCCTGCAGAATTTGCAGCCTACTTAAATTATTGCCGTGGTCTGCACTTTGAGGAAGCTCCGAATTATACATATCTGAGGCAGCTATTCCTCATCCTTTCCAGGACCCTAGACTACCAATATGACGACATATTTGACTGGACGATGTTAAAGCAGAGAGCAGTAGGGGAACCAGCCTCTTCCCCTGGGCTGGATCAGTAGGCCCAAACATCCCCAGAAGAGCCAGCTGACAATACAGAGTGACATTAAGCCTTACTAAACACTTGAATAAGGAACAGAAGTAGAGTGGAGGGTCAGAGCAGTAGTTTTTCTCCCCCAAACTAGACATTTTGGTTCCTGTGTACACTAGCCAGTGGTTGTGGGCAACCATTAACTTGCTGTAAAAACTTAATTCAGTATAAACTGGCTCTGTGCTATATTCTGAGTTGTAGCCACTGTGGTGAATATCAACTGAGCTAGTGAAACACAGTGTTGGGTTTTCTATTGCACTTGCTCAAATGGAAAAGTTCACTAAATGGTTGACACTCAAATTGTTAGAGAAATTACACAAATGCCAATGTTTTTGTTAAAACCTTTTACTTTGAACTGCATTGCTTTGAGATCTCGTTTCAGAAGAACGGCATGAACGGTCTTCA
>NW_008462508.1:0-780 GCF_000622305.1 Nannospalax galili
CTGTCACCATTGCTGTAAGTTCATATGAGCAAGTTCCCAGAAGCCTAGAACATTCCATTTCCTTGCGGTCACATACCACCCCTGGCTCTTACAATCTTTCTACAATGGTCCCTAAGCCCTGGGTGGCAGAGTTTTAATATAAGAGTCCTATGCAGGGACATGCACTCTACAGTCCTTTATTCTCTACACCTTGGCCAATTGTGGCCTTTTGTATTAATCACCCTCTGTTGCATGAGGAAGCTTTGCTGGTGAGAGTCGAGAGATGTTCAAAGTATTCTCTCTACCCCTTGTTCCACTATGTTCTGTGACCCTTAGGCATAGAGGTTGTATTGTGGATGTGTCACCACAGACACTTATGGTCATCTCACAGACACTTATGCTCTGTATATGACCAGTCATGGAACTCTATGATAGTCTCCATCTTTAGGGAACCATAGGGGTAAAGGGGGAGAAGGAGGTAAAAAAAAGTGGGGATAATAGAAGACAAGTATTATCAAGGAGAAAATGGGGGTTCTTTAACTGGGGAGGGAGGAGGAAGAGTTAGACAGGGACAGAGAGAGGATAGATAAATAATGCTTAAGTGGTAGGAAATACCAGAGAGAAATGCATTAGTTTAAAAGCCTACTGAAAAATATGCATACAATATCTGTACATGAGTGCATATGTATAGCTGAAAGCTATATAACAAGAAACACAGTGCCAGACAGAAAAAATTCCTTTCAAGTTGTTGGTCAGGGTAATCCAAGAGACTACCATAATTACACAGGCTATTGCCACAGC
>NW_008462509.1:0-779 GCF_000622305.1 Nannospalax galili
GGACGGCTGGGGCGACAGGGAGACCCTGTCTCAAAAAGACCAAAAAAACCCCCACTAGATAGAAATGGAGTGTGGCAGCATTATTTCAAACAGGCTTACTCAGCTGGGCATGGTGATACATGCCTTTAATCCTAGCACTGGGGAGGCTGAAGCAGGAAGATCTCCTGGTCTACATAGCAAGTTCCAGGGTAGCTGGGGATACAGGGGGACCCTGTCTCAAAAACCAAAACCCAAACCAAACCAAACAGGTTTACTTACCATATAGATAATAACAAATACTCGTGCCATGGGGTATCTCCGGAGAAAAATTCCCAAGCGAATACTGTGCAAATACAAGAAAAAAGAAAACTGCATCAAAGCAAATCCTGCCTTAACACCTAATGTTTTAACAACTTGACTCATTTCAGCCATTTGTGTGACCACCACAGAAGAATGGCTTTTACTGCAGACTGTTAAATGATTACTAAATAACTACAGAGAAAGGTCACAGTAAACACATACTTTTATCATTATTTGGGTTTAGCTGTTCAACTTCTGGCATTTCTTTTAACTCCATGAGCACAATTGTAGAAGGGAAACCAGGTCCTTCTCTAAATAACTTTTCTTTTAGGATATACGGAAGAAACAAAAGATGAGTCACAAGAATGGGGAAAAGTCTGGTTGGCATTAACTTGGAAATGGCTAATCTGGAAGCTTCTGCACAGGCACCACTTTCAAGACGACAAAGCCTGAGGACCTCGGGTAAACGTGCAAGTGACACCAGTGGAGGGGTGGTGCCC
>NW_008462510.1:0-780 GCF_000622305.1 Nannospalax galili
GCCAGGCCCAGAAGCAGTGCTCCTGGGGACCAGAGAAGGAACTGAGTTGGTTCGGATGCACAGGATCAGGAAGCAGTGGTGGTTCCCAATGTGTCTGGGGCGCCAAGAGAAGGAATGGGACAGGACCCAAGCTAGGAAGAGAGACCGGAAGGGGAGATGGGAGGGTGAGTGAGGCTGGGGGAATCAATGTTGCCCCGGAGAGAGAGGCCTGCCGATCCTGCAGGCCCAGGGAAGAGGCAAATCTGCTCTTTTATTCAGCTGAGCCACACATATAAACAGTTAAAAGAAAAACCTCTGATAATAAATATTTTTAAAGAAAGAAAAGGCCTTTTCTTTGAGGTAACAGGATTAAGGATGTTGAAAGCTCATGGTAATTTCTCAATAATCAGTTGCTATTAGAACTTAACACCAAATGTCCAGCCCAAATTCAGCAATGAGAAACTAGCTGGATCCGTTTGTTTGTATCTTCTTGATTTAATTTTGCTAGACATCTCCGTGCAGGAATCTCTCCATTTCTTCTGTTTTCCAGGACTTTGGAGTGCACATTTTCAAAGTACTTCTATAAGTCGAATTTATTGCTGGGAGGTGCACACTCAGCTTCCAGGCCCTCTGCAGCCCCCTTCTCCCGCTGCCCTGACAACTGAGAAATTATTTCTCCAAACTACAGTTTAGGGAATAAAAATATTCATTGGGCTTACTAACAGAGCATGTGATGGTGGGAGGGCTACTTACAAAGAATGAGCTCCCTTGAGCTGGGTTTTTTTTTTTTTTTTTTTTTTA
>NW_008462511.1:0-780 GCF_000622305.1 Nannospalax galili
GGGGGAGATGGCAGGATGAATGTGGCTTGGGGAGTCAAGGCACGGAAGGCTGCTCTATAGACTTACCCCAAGAGGCCTGAGGATAGGGAACAGTGATGTTTTTAATCTCTATGTTAAGATCAAAATGATTGGGTATGAAGGAGATTTGGCTGAAACATCTGTCACTCCATTGATTGTCAGGAGTGATTCAGGAGATCTGGCTAATTAGGTGGGCCGGAGTCCCTTTTCTCCCTCGCCATTTCATGTAAGTCCCATCCAAAGCTGCCAGCTTGGTTGAAGAGGGCAACCTCCCTAAATAAAGACTGTTCTTTAGTGATAAGTATAGAAGTAGGTGCAGTAAAAAATACCCCCCAAACCCCAACATTTTACATACTGTAATATATTAACATAAAAGACAAATTCAAGAAAAAATGAAATATGAGTTGTCTTGAGAGTGGGACCTTTTGTTTGCAAGCATCCTTAGATGTGGATCTTTACTGAGTAATTAATATGTTGGTCCAGTTCACTAATCAGAAACTCATGTATTAGGTATTGGTAATTAAGTCGGAGGAATGGGATGGTCAGGTTAGTGCCATAGGTTTTATTTTTTTTAATAATTTTGTATTGAGCATTTTAAATTTTAGACAAAATTTCCCACTCAAATCCAGACCCCCTCCCACATCCTTGCCTCCCCCTAACCCCTCATCAAACCCTATGCACTCTGCCAGACATGCTGAGTCCTATTCATTTAAGTGTTTGTACCCAAATGTCCTTCAGTGTAAATGCATCCACTGGAGTCTA
>NW_008462512.1:0-781 GCF_000622305.1 Nannospalax galili
CTGTCCCCTGGGTTCTCAGGCCCTCTAGTAGTTGGAGGCCAGAACCCAGCACACTCTCAAAATTTATTTTTGTATATGGTGGGAAGTTAAGATATAATTATTTTTCCCAAATTAAGAGCATGTTTTCCTCAATTTTGAAGTCATTCCTTAGTAATTCAAGTCTTTCTTTCCTTAGCAAATGCCTCACTATTGCCACTAGTAATCATTATTACTATCATTATATTATTAATAACGATTAATCATTATTATTACTAATAATACTAATCATTATTATTACTATTGTCTTTAACTTGAGGCAGAGTGTAGCTATGTAGTTCAGGCTGGCCTGGAACTCATGATCCTCCTGCCTCAGGTTCCTGGATGCTGGGGTGACAAGTGTATGTTACCATGATCATCTGCTATCTTACCATTTATTAACTTCTCAAACATACATGCATCCATTTCAAAGTTCTACACTGTTCCATTGGTCTACTTGACTATTGCTTTACCAAGCTACACCTTAATAATTAGTTTTTAGCTGGAGGTATAGTTCAGTGGTAGGGCACCTGCTTAGCATGTACAAGGCCCCGGACTTGACCTCTAGCACTGAAAAAAATTCAACTAGTTTTGCAGTTGTTCTTTTATTTTTTTTAAATAATTTATTATTTTTATAATTTTTAAATATTTTTATTATTTCAAAATATTTATATTGTTTTTATGTGTATACGTGTATTGCCTGCATGTAGGTAATTGCACCCATGTCGTGCAATGCCTGCAGAGGACAGAAGAGGCTGTTGGATCC
>NW_008462513.1:0-780 GCF_000622305.1 Nannospalax galili
CTCAGTTTCCCCCAGTCTACCTGTGGACATGCTTAATAGTCCATGCATCTAGAAAGAAAAGATGTGACAGTCTTCAGATAAACCCTATAAAATGCGATGAAGTGACTTGCTAGTTGCTAAACTCTTCGAAAGAAACAAAAACTCTTGGGATGACTAATGGCTTTTAAACTTCAGGTGACCTTTGCAGAAGAGAGGGCGGAAAGATTGTAAGAGCCAGGGAGGAGGTGCATGGTCATATGGTAAAAGAGTCCTACAAGCACCTGGGACCCCTCTCATATGATTCTATGGCAATGGTGTCAGAATACACGTCCCATACAAACTCAGGCAGACAAAAGCAGCACAGAACTGGGAAAATGAACAGCGGATCCCAATCTTAGCTGAAGAAATATTGGCAACTGATCACAGCTAGGTGAGGAACAGCTGATCTTCCTAAAACAAGGGGTTCTAGATAGGCTGACTAGACCTCAATTAATGGACTTGCACTTGGAAACGTCTGGGGACAGAGACTTGACACAGTGGGCCTTAACGTGAATGGCAGAGCAGTGCATGGGTTCCCATGGGTGGGCTATGGGATAGTGCTGGTGGGGATGGGGGTATAAAGATGATTAAGATAGTTTGAGGTGTTCTGTATGATATACAAAAAAATTCAGTAAAAACAACAACAACAACAACAAAAAAAAAAACCTTCAGGGGAAGGTGGTAAGGGTGAAGGACTCCGTGCATTGCTCTTGGTAGGTTCTTAATCCACTCTGCTGTTCATGTTAAAAAAAAAAAAAAAAA
>NW_008462514.1:0-780 GCF_000622305.1 Nannospalax galili
ATGGCCCTTCATCTGTGGTCCCACACCTGCAAGGCCTCCATGACCTACAGTAAGGTTTGGAATGATGTGTATAAGCATATCACACAGTGCCCAGCACATGACCAGCCTGCCCTCTCAATGCTGGTTACACCATACCTACCATCACGTCTGTAACAGACTTCAGAAGAACTTCCACATTCTCGGCCCAGATAGGGCACCAACCTGAAGGACAATAATAGCATTTTTACGGCTCGGCCCAGGGAGGAAATGTGGATAAAACAAAACAACTGCTCTACAATGAAGAAAATTGTAGCACATTTAAATGTTAATCGCAACATGCCTGTTTTCTGTTTGGACGTGTATATTTCTTCAAGCACATGTGCCAGACAGTTAATACAGAGGATCATTGCTTGCTTACGGCTAAAATATAAACACAGCTGAAATAAGCCTGTTAAATTTGGCAGTGTGCTGCCTCGTGTTCATTATCTTGCTTTATGTATTATCCTCATCCCAAGTTTTTAAATAGCATCAATATGGTGTTTTAGAAAAATTAAAAGACTCATATGTTAGAAAGTCACCTGATAATCCCAACTGGTACCCTCCAAACTAAGATCTGTGACTGTAATAACATTGTTAAAAGATGTCAGTTTCCCCCAAATTGATCTTTAGATTCAGCAGGATAATGATCAGAATCCAGCAAGCTTTGTAGAAATAGGGAGACAGTAAATCTTACATGGAAATGTCTTAGACTAGGGGATGGAGAGATGGCTCAGCAGTTAAGAGCACTGGTTGCTCTTGCAG
>NW_008462515.1:0-780 GCF_000622305.1 Nannospalax galili
AGATTCCCCTGGAACTGGAGTTAAGGATGGTTCGTAGCCGCCATATGGGTGTTGGGAATCGAACCCGGGTCCTCTCAAGAGCAGGCAGTGCTCTTAACCACTGAACCATCTCTTGAGCTCCAGTAGCCATTTTTTTTGAAGACTGATTTATTTATTTTTACTTATGTGTATGCATGAGCCTGTGGCACTTTATGCACACCACATGTGTGCAGGGGCCAGCAAAGGCCAGGAGAGGGTGCTGAATCCCCTAGAACTGCTGTTACTGAAATTTGTGGATGGCTATGTGGACGCTGAGAACTGATCCTTCGTCCTTTGCAAGAACAGCAACTGTTCTTAACCATGGGGCCATCTCTTTAGCCCCTGATGCAGTTCCTTAACCTGAGACATCAGAGTCCTAAAGTTGTCAGAATTCTAAAGTGTGCCTTCCTCTTGAACCTGGGCATGCTTCATTCAGCACTTCCTGACACTCACTGTCCTGTCCCCTAGACTTTTATGTTAGGGGCACAGATTCTTAGTGCTGCAGGACTTAGAACTGTGCCTGTAAAAGAGTACTCAAATGTGTCAACTGAAAACATCATAATCACCTGCACGAGAAATCTGTCCTGTAGTGTAGACCAACTTCTATGAAAACAAGAGGCTTCATATTCCTCATTCTGCATAAAACTCTAATCTAGTATCTTTTCATTGGATTAAAAAATATACCTACCACACTGGTAGTTTCACATGGAACCCTGAAACAGAATTTTATCTTTCAACATGCATACTAAGGCTATTAACATA
>NW_008462516.1:0-781 GCF_000622305.1 Nannospalax galili
GGAAGAAAAGTTCACCAGCTATTCAGCCAATAAGAAAGTAATATCTAGAAGATATAAAGAACTCAAAAAATTGAACAACAAAAAAATCAGATAATGTGATCAGTAAATACATGCATATGAACTAAACAGACACTTTCAAATGACAAAATAAAAATGGCTTACAGACACAAGAAAAAAAATGTTCAATATCTTTAGCCATCAAGGAAATAAAAATCAAAACTGCTTTGTCTTTTTTTTTAAATGGCCGAATCTCTTTAGTAACCATGCTGTTTTGGCTCCAACTGTATACAAATGTCTTTCCTGGCCAAACTTCAAATTGTTCAAATATTTCCTATCTGCATTGTATTCCTTATCTTAATGTTTACTCTGACTAGAAGCAGCCAGCAATAGCCAGGCCACAACCTGAATATTGTGCTACCTTAACATTTACTACACAGATAAAATGTAGACAGGTTCGTTGCCAGCATCTAACATGAATGACCTCTGATCCTCCAACAGGGTCCTGATAACCTTTGCTCTCCATATTCCTCTCAGCACTGCAGCCATCTGAGCCACACCACACTCCCCATCAACTCCAACAGCCTAAGCAGTACCTACCTTCCTTTTCTGATTTTAGCTTATCCTTCTGCAAACAAGTTCCACAGGTTTCAGAACCTCATGGTCAGGTGTAGTCATGGCAATGACCTCACTTATGTATACCAATTTCCTATGTTATTAATAGTAACTTCTTGGGCCGGGCGTGGTGGCGCACACCTTTAATCCTAGCACTCAGGAGGCAGAG
>NW_008462517.1:0-781 GCF_000622305.1 Nannospalax galili
TTCAAAAAAAAAAAAAAAAAAAAAAAGAGCCATACCAGCTGAGCTCCACATCCCTACAGCAAAATCCCCTCATCTCAA
This sequence comes from Nannospalax galili, assembly GCF_000622305.1. Classification (NCBI taxonomy): domain Eukaryota; kingdom Metazoa; phylum Chordata; class Mammalia; order Rodentia; family Spalacidae; genus Nannospalax; species Nannospalax galili. The sequence goes on from NW_008462517.1 coordinate 79, forward strand.
GCTGACAGAGGAAGCCCTCTGCCCCTCCATTCTCCCCTACACAAACATTTGCAGGGCCCAGACAAGAGTGCAGAAGGAAGCCCCAATACCATATGTCTATATATTCTAAAGCTATAAATCAAGCTAATGAACTGTTAAATTAAATATGTTCTATCCTCCTGCCTTGACAAATATACCCACATAATGACCCAGAAGGCCAAGTTCGCATTTACAAATCTCATCTCCTTGGCATTCTGGGTTGGAATGAGGCATCACAAGAAGGGTACTCCCCTCCCCCCAGCACTAGATCCATCACCCCCTCCCTGTCCCATCCTGTTCTTGTAGCCACACCATTCACACTCTATCCACAACCCAGAAACAGCTGCCCCAAGGCCCTAGACACACAGCCAGCCCTTGGGAGGTGGATCTGGGGAAAAAGCCAATGCAGAGACTGGGAGAATCCTTGGTTCTCCTGGACTAAGAGTTTTGGATCCTGAGATTGCAGACCCAGATCTGAGAGAGGGGGATCCTGTAGGCTCAGGATAAGCATTTCCATTGCCCCAAATCTGCCTCACCAATAGGAGGAAGACAGTCACTGCAGGGCCTTCCAAAGCACAGGCCATAAGCTGGGGTCTGGAAGACCCTATGTGAGGTCCTGGGTCCATTCCCAGTACTGCAAATTAATACACTTTATAAAACCAAGCACAGGCCAGGCATGGTGGTA
>NW_008462518.1:0-781 GCF_000622305.1 Nannospalax galili
CTTTGTGTAGTATACCCGTAGAATATGGCCATTCTCTGCCTTCATCCTTAAAGGAAGAATAAGAGACAGATGAATGCTCAGCCTGAAGTCATTCTTTCATCCCATCCACTGCAAGGCTCAGATGGCCCTGCTTAAACGAAGGGGGTCACAGAACCAAACCCAAAGTCTTCAGTCTGGGAAAGTGACAGGCAAAGAGGGGCGGGGGGACTTGATAAGGAAGACAAGAAAACATAGGAATGGACAGTGATCAAAATGTATTTTGTACTTCAATTAAATCGTCAAAAATTAATAAAAAGTAAATTCATTTAGAGAGTCATTTGAAATGGCACGTTGATTTGGGAACCTATCAGGAATTTCCTGCTCCCACACATTTCTTTGCATTTCTGAATTCCTAATAGAGATGACATCCATCCTAATGTTCCCGTGCAGTGACTGCAGATGGGCATTTGTAAATATGCTGTATGCCCTGCCCTCCTTGAGGCTTGGTGGTCACTTTGATTTTGAACTGTATCAATGTCTTTCTAAGAGACTCCATTTCTTGTGAAGCCAAAGAGACCAAGTCTTCTTTGAAAAGCACTAGACTAATAAAAAAATCACTGTTTTATGTCATGATATTGTAGCGTTCCCAGGATGACTTGCATCCAATATCTTTTGTTTTTTAAATATTTTATTTATTTTTATTTTATGTGTATGAGTGATTGCCTGCATGTAGGTAAGGGCACCCACGTTGTGCAATGCTTGTGGAGGACAGATGAGGCCATCGGATCCCCTGGCACTGGAG
>NW_008462519.1:0-771 GCF_000622305.1 Nannospalax galili
TCTCTCTCTCTCTCTCTCTCTCTCTCTCTCTCTCTCTCTCTCTCCTTTACAAAAATCAGCACCCAACAACAGGTGTACCAGACAGAATTTTCACTTTTCCTACCTCCTAGGTTTGAAATGTTTAGAATTCTTACAAATAGCAAAAATCCAGAGGCTACCTGAACAAAATAATGTACATAAAATTCTCCACTGTTCTGCATCCAAAATAATACCAGTCAATGGCAGCAAACAAAAAAAGAGCAACTTAAGAGCACCTAGAATTTCTCTCTCATCTGTTTTTTGCATAAAATGCCTCCAAGAAAACTTTATAAGACAAAGTTACAGTAAGTCTTATTTACTGTGTTTACAGTTAATGGAATTGCCATAAGTCACAGTGCCTTGAAATTCTTCTCCACTGTATTTGCACAAAATATCTCCAAGGGAGCTCCATAAATGACCAAGCTACACTGTTTCCTCACTGTATTTACATTTAATGTAAGTGCTTTAAGGTGGGGCTGCTGCTGTCCAGGAAAAGTAGAAACTGTGAAAAGTCTTTGATAAAGACCTAGTCCTAATCAAACTCCCACTGTTTAAGCCTATGCTCATTCGTATGGGTAACAAGGAGTGGGTGAGATCAGGGTTTTACAGATTTGCAGGATTGTTTTGTCTCTTTTTCCACAAAGCCTGCCTTACGTCTAGGTCATTTTTTTCAAAGCATATTATAAAAATGTTTTATTCTAGCCAAAATAGGTGTCTCTCACTGTGCTGTATTCAATAAATGCACATCCCAAT
>NW_008462520.1:0-781 GCF_000622305.1 Nannospalax galili
TGTGGTAGGTGTCTGTTGAGGTGGGAAGGAGGGTTCAGTGCATTCTGCCAGGGAGGTGCCAGAAGCAGGCCTTTGGCCTGCAACCAGGTTTAAGATTTAGTCAGGTAGGGTGTACACACACAAACTGGTTATTCTCTGGCAGATATTGGGATTGTGTGCCTTTTGGAAGTCTAAGGCAAAGATACACATCTTCAGGAAGCTCATTGCACCCCAAATCTTCCCTGCTTTCATTTCAAAATTGCCTGCACTCACCACGCATCTCTTTCTGTGCTTAGATCTGGGACCTTCCTGGACAACAGGTCCTGAGCTACCTGATTAGTTTGTACCAGGGATGCCTGAGACTCTGGCTCCCAGACCAACTTCTGAAGCTCTGCCTCAGCTGCAGCTGGAACCACAAGAGGATGTTTATGTCCCAGATCAGCTTCTGCAGCAGTGCCACAGAGGGAGATGGCACACTAAATGGTGGCTGTACTGGATCCCAGACCAGATTCTACAACCGAGACTCAGGGGAAGCTGAATGCCATAGATGGGGCTATGCTTCATGACATCATGGAATCCAGTATGTCTGCAGCTGAGCCAACACATCTTCTGACTGATGTATCTGAGGAGGATCTTGCCATAGCAGCTGATACAGAGTCACCTACATACGTGGCTGTACGTGCTCCATCTTACAGGCAGGTAATTATACTTGCTGTTGTCAAATTAGAAGAATCAGACCATGTTTCTTCTCTGCCTGAGGTTGACATATTGTCTGAAAGTTTTAGAGTCACCCACTACATTC
>NW_008462521.1:0-770 GCF_000622305.1 Nannospalax galili
AGAGAGAGAGAGAGAGAGAGAGAGAGAGAGAGAGAGAGAGAGAGAAATCGTCTGCCAGATTTCAAATGTATCTATAACCAGTGTCACTTTGGGGCTACATCCATATCACCATCTCTTAAAAATCCTGTATTTGGGGCTGAGGAGATGGGTAGGTGGTTAAAGTACCTAGTACACAAACATAAGGACCTGAGTTCAGATCCTCAAAGCCCATGTAAAACACTGGGCATTGAGGCAGCACATGCCAGCTCTAACCCCAGTGCAGTGGGGCCAGAGATAGGAGGATCTCAGCTGCTCAGTCTAACTAAGTTGGGATCTGTGGGCTCCAGGCTCAGTGAGAGATCTTATTTCAAAACATAAGGCAGAGGGGCTGGATAGGTCAGTGGTTAAGGGTGTGCACTGCTCTTGCAGAGGAAACGAGTTTGGGTCTAGGATCCATGTCTGGCAGCTCACCACTGCCTGTAACTCCAGATCCAGGGGATCTGGTGTTCTCTTCTGGCCTCCTCAGGCACTATACTCACATGCACATACATAAACACATACACACATAATTAAAATAATTTTAAAAGATCCTTCCAAAATAAGGTAGAGGGTCGAATAGTTGGCTCAGTGGTTAGGCGCAGTTTCTGTTCTTGCAGTTCCCAGCACCCACATCAAGGGCTCACAACCACCTATATCTCCAGGTCAGGGACCCGATGCCTTCCTTGGGCTTCTGTGGGCACTGGCACTTGTGTGTGCATGTACATACATGCACACACACAGACACACACACA
>NW_008462522.1:0-781 GCF_000622305.1 Nannospalax galili
TAAGACTGTGGGAGGAGGGAAGGTTGGGAATTGGCTGTAGTCATAGTGGCAGGGAAGGTCCCACTTCTAATCAAAGCACTGGGCAAGGAATGATTATGATGCCAGCCCATTTATAGGTCAGCATTGACAAAGGAGGTCCAGGCTGCCTGCGTGACTTGTCCACAAGCTAAGGGAGTCTAATGGGGCTGGACACAGTACAGGACAGTGAGATATTGACCGTGGGAAGCCCCTATAACTAGCAACCATTCTAATGGGCCTTGGCTCTGTTTCCACTTCCTGGTGTTATCCATAAGAAGACCCTAGACATGCGAGTCTCCATCAGTGGCAATGAAGTAAAACACAAGTCTCAAGATGAGTGTGCATGTATGAGTGTGACCCTGTGTGTGAAGGTATTAGTGTGCGCGTGTGTGTGTGATCCTGTGAGTGTGCACAAGTTAGTGTGTATGCATGTGTGAATGTGACCCTGTGTGTGCACAAGTTAGTGTGTGTGCATATGTTAGACCTCATAAGTGTATGCATGAGTGTGTTCACGTGTGTGTGACCTCATAAGTGTGTGCATGAGGGGCTAGAGATAAGGCTCAGCAGTTAAGAGTGCTTACTGCTCTTACAGAGGACCCAGAGGACCTAGATTCATTTTCCAGCATTGACATGGCAGCTAACAACTGTCTGTAACTCCAGTCCCAAGGAATTTGACACTCTCTGGCCTCCCCGAGAAATGTACATATGTGGTACACTTACTTACATACATGCAGGCAAAACACTAATACACATAAAATAAAAA
>NW_008462523.1:0-781 GCF_000622305.1 Nannospalax galili
TGTGATGACACATTGGGGCATTGTGATGTCACATTGCTGCATTGTGATGGCACACTGAGCATTGTGTTGTCACAATGTAGCTTTCTGAAGAAGTACTGGAGCATTTTGGTGACACATTGGGGAATTTCAATGGCAGATTGGGGCACTGTTATGGCACATTGAACATTGTGATTGCACAATGAGCATTGAAATGACACTGGGGTGTTGTGATGACACAATGACCATGGGCATGGCACATTGGAGGATTGTGATGACACATTGCTCCATTGTGTTGACACACTGAGCATCGTGATGTCACAATGTAGTATTTTGAAGAGATATTGGAGCATTGTGATGACATATTGAGGAATTGTGATGGCACGCTGGGGCATTGTTAGGGCACTTTGAGCATTTTGATGAAACATTTAGCGTTGAAATGACTTATTGGGGCATTATGATGGCACATTCAACATGTGATGGCACATTGAACACTTTTATAACAAATTGGGGCATTGTGATGGCACATAGGGGCAATGTGATGAAACATAGGGTCCTTGTGATGCCACACTTAGCATTGTTATGTCACAATGTAGCATTTTGAAGACATAGTGGAGCATTGTGATGAAATATTGGGGAATTGTGATGGCACACTGGGGTATGGTTAAGCCCTTTGAGCATTGTGATGGAATATTGAGCATTGATATGACTCATTGATGCATGTGACGGCACATAGAGGGTGGTGATGACACATTGTGACATTTTTATGGACACTGAGCAATGTGATGGCACATTGGAGAATTCT
>NW_008462524.1:0-781 GCF_000622305.1 Nannospalax galili
AAAAAAATCTGGTAATAAACCTAACAAAACGCATTTAAAATATCTACAATGAAACACTTACATCTTTAAAGAAACAGATAGAAAGAAGACATCAGGAAATGTAATAACCTATTATGCTTGTGGATTGGTAGAATTTGTATTGTGTAAATGACCCATATTACCATAAGCAATCTATGGATTCAATGCAATGCCACTCAAAATCCCCATGATGTTCTTCACGGAGATTTAAAAAAATCCTAATATTCACATGGAATCACAAAAGTCCCTGAATAGTCAAACAAATCATGGACAAAATGCTGGAGGAATGATCATACCAGATCAAATTATTACAGAGTTGTGGTCAAAAAAACAATTTTGCGGTAGCACAAAAACAGACACAGAGATCAATGAAACATAATACAATGCTCAAACATCACCAAATGTAATTTGAGCCACCCGATATCTGACAAATGCGCCAATAACATACAATGAGGGAAGAAAACATCTTCAACAATTGGTCCTGGCAAAACTGTATCTCCCACTGCCGAAGAATGAAATTGGACTCTGTAGTGCCAAATTTTCCCAAGAGACTCGTGTGTGCTCTCTGGAATATTAGAGAGCACAGTTCTAACTAAACTTTCAAAATATTCCTCCTAAGTTACAGTTTGGGGAATAAAAACATTTATTTAGGCTTACCAACAAAGTTTATGCTTTTCAGAAGATAGTCACTTACAAAGACATGAACCCTTGCGGGCTTTTTCTCGCCCACATCTCGAGATCCATGCCATCAGCGCTGTTTCCC
>NW_008462525.1:0-781 GCF_000622305.1 Nannospalax galili
TGTACACCATTCTCCAGAAAGATGCTTGACAGTAACTAATAAAGGAAAAGCAGGTTGGAATTGAAGTATACCCAGCTTTCTGGAGAATTCATGTTCATGGGAGGGAACAAGAGGAAAAGCAGTATTTTTCTATCTCTGTGTCCCAGACTGCTTCAAAGCCACCAATAACATACTAGCATGGTGGATGATGGGAGCTCTTATGCTTCTTACCTTCTCTGTCAAAGTCATTTCATCACCATTGTTACCCTAGCTTTGCCTCCTATGAGCACAGTACTGTGTTCATTTATCATTTCTGCTGCTCAAGGCTCCAGAGTGCAGCCATACCCTCAGTGCCTCAGTTTACCTTGCCCTAAACTTTACCTCTGTTTTCTCTGATTTCTTCCCTCAACACTTTTTGTGCCTGCATGCACAGAGACGGGGGCAGGGAGCAGTCTCTCACTGTTTTCCCCTAACTGGATGGGTTTGGCCAAGCTCATCTCTACGGACTACAAATTTGTCATTGTTATTATAATATATATATTGAGTCCAGTTCCCATATGAATTTACTGTGGGGGTTACTTTAAACTGTAAAACTTGCTTTCATTTTCTATGAAATGGTATAAGGGCTGGCATTTCAATATTTTAAGTAAAATGACAGTTTCACCTAAATCATGACATAGAGGCCTGGGAAAAAAGGGAGCGTTAGGTACAGACTAAGAGAGTAGGGGAAATTTATAACTGCCTGACGAATAGAAGAGCTATTTTAAATCCCCAGGTCTGGCCATATTCCCTTAAGGATGCT
>NW_008462526.1:0-781 GCF_000622305.1 Nannospalax galili
GCCTGCGGTCCACTTTGGGGGCTTTTTCCAGTGCACTCCATTCTATAAAATTGCATTAGATTGATTCACTTGTTTTCACATTCTCTATTTTGTTTTCCTGTGTTAAGCTTCAGTCACTTTATAAATCAATAGCTTTGGCTTTTCTTTAGAAATCCCTACACTAACACTTATGTCCTTGATCGTGCAAACTTAAGAAAAAAGAGCAGCCTCCTTTGAACAGTTGTTGATGGAACACAACACAGATCATTGTTGAAGTTTATTAAATATTATAAAATAAACAAATAAATTGTTCCCAAAAATTTGAAAGAAGAAAGATGTAGTAATAAAAATATGTAGCTCAATTTGGTTGATTATAATATTACTTGCCAAGTGATCAATCAGCCCCTTACAGTCCTGGATATAGACCTTCCCTGCTTTCCTTCCAGAGAGAAATCATTCTCTCTTGAATTTTACAACATATTAAATACAACCATTATTGTCATTTATAGGGAAAACTCTTCTGTTTTCTATCCTACTCTGTATGCTCTTTGTGAATTTACAGTTCGAAAATATAGGTATTGATTCCGTTAAGTTCCAAGTAGCATAAGGTAGATTGTGTGGAAGAAATGACTCCCAAACAATCTTTATATTTTCTGTGGACTGGTAAGGACTTGTAACTCCCCAAAAAAATGTGGATAATGTGCAGTTTTAAATTATTTCGTTGCCCCCAGGGGTCCTTAAAAATTGTTTATCTTCGTTAAGGGAATGACTATAGATAGGCTGACAAGACTCCACTGGATGA
>NW_008462527.1:0-781 GCF_000622305.1 Nannospalax galili
CAGCTAACAACCATCCATAACTCCATTTCCAAGGGATCTGACACTCTTCTGACCTCTAGCATTGCATGGCATGGGTGCACTAACACACACGTAGGCTTACACACACAAAATAAAATTTAAAAATGAAAAAACTTGGGTTAAGCCTGGCTTGGCTCACACTTGTAATGCCTGTACTGGAAGCAGAGGCAGGGCTACCACAAGTTTGAGACCAGCCTGGACTACAGATGAGACCCTGTCTCAAAGGAAAAAAAAGGTTGATAAAGTGTTTCCCTAAGATCTTTGTTACTAGTAGAACTGTTGGGCAGTTGCAGATTTAGATCACTGTAGAGAGCGCCTGACAGTACAGATGCACCTCTGCAGGATGTGGGTTCCTGATGTCTGGGAACACATAGTTTCACTACCCATCTCATATTTGTAGGCCTTTAAAGGTGTTGAGAAGACAAATCCTACCCTCCAAAGGATGCTGTGTGTAGATTTTTTAGGAAAATGCAGTTGTGCAGGCTGGAGAGACTGCTCAGCAGTCAGGTGCACTTACTGCTCTTCCAGAGGACTCCAGTTTCCAGCATACAACCAGCTGACTCACAACCTCCTGTAACTGCAGCTCCTGGGGATCCAATGCCTTCTAGCTTTCAGCACCTGCACACAGGTGGCATTCACTCCACAGAGACACTCATATACACAAAAAGTTTTTTAAATACAGGTTTTAGGGGCATATGCACATACAGACACATACACTAATTAAAAATAAATCTTGGGGCTGGAGAGATGGCTCAGCAGTTAA
>NW_008462528.1:0-781 GCF_000622305.1 Nannospalax galili
GCTGGCCTTGAACTCACAGAGCTCTGCCTGCTTCTGCCTCCCGAGTGCTGGAATTAAAGGCGTGTGCCACCACATCCAGCCTCATCTAATTTTTTTAAAGACTTGTTTTTACTTACGTGTATACATATGTGGGGGTGCCAATGGAGACCAGAAGGCATTGGATCCCCTGGAGTTGGAGTTACAGGTAGTTGTGAGCTGCCTGATGTGGGTGCTGGGACTGAACTCAGGTCCTCTGAAAAAGCAGCAAGTGCTGTTAACCACCGAACTATTTCTCCAGCCCCCATCTACTATTCTTTTTAATGGAGGAAGGATTTATTTTGGTTCATAGTTTCATTATCTACTACTACTAAAAGCACATTATAGGGATGGGGAGACGGTTTTGCCAGTAAAGTATTTGCCTTATAACATGAGGATATGAGCTCAGTGCCCAAAACCCACATTTTAAATTGTCGGATGTGGTGGTGTGTGTTTATAATCCCAGAGCTAGGGATCAGGAGACAGTCAGATCGCTGGCTAGCCAGTCTAGCCTACTTGGTGAGTTTCAGGCCAGCAAGAGGCTCTGTCTCAAGGAAACAAGAGGGACAGTGCTGAGGAATGGCAGCCAAGGTTGTCCTCTGGCTTCTACATGCACAGTCACATGTGCACCTGCACACACACATGTATACACTAAAAATACTCATAAATACAATTTTATGTTTTAATACCCAACTCATCTTACAAAATTAAGATACACTGATAAAAAGCATATAAACTGTATAAACACACACACACACATACACAT
>NW_008462529.1:0-781 GCF_000622305.1 Nannospalax galili
TCCATTGGGGAGTTTCTTCCATTAGACTGGCCTGTGGCCATATCTGTGGGGTATTTTCTTGATTTTTTGAGTGATGTGGGAGAGCCCAGCTCTCTCTAGGTGGTGCCATCTCTTCTAGTTTGATGTCAGTTTCTGTGACAAAACACTGCTGATCAATACCAACTTGGTGAGGAAAGGGTTTATTTCATCTTACATCTCCTGGGCCAGTTTGTCATGAGGGAGCCCAAGGCAGGAACTCCGAGGGAACCATCGAGGAATGCTGTACTGGCTTGTTCTCCTAACCCATGCTCAACCTGCTTTCTTATACAGTACAGGACTACCTGCCCAGGTGAGGTTCCCCCAGTGGAGGCTCCCTCTACACTGGTATGTCAAGTTGACATCTAAAGCTATCCAGCACACCACCCCTGGGCAGGTGGTCCTGTATTGTATAAGAAAGCAGGTTGAGTGTGTGGTGGGGGATGATGGCCCTGGTGTCTCACCTGAATGGATGGGAGAGGGGGCATTTACTAGGCTGGGGAGAGACTGCAGCCAACAAGACAGTGGGTGAAAGCTAATGGAGACCATGGGTGGAGCAGAGAAGCAATCTGGAACAGTGGGCCACTGAGCCACAGAGTGGAACCGGGGGCTGGGTGTTCACCTTAGTAAGTTACTCTATTCCTCCTACCCAGGATATAAACTATGAAAATTTCAGATAAAGATGTGCTATGTGGGGGCTGGAAAGATGGTCAGAGGTTAAGAACACTAGTTGTTCTTGCAGAAGACCCTGGTTTGAATCCCAGCA
>NW_008462530.1:0-781 GCF_000622305.1 Nannospalax galili
AACAACAACAACAACAAAACACCAACCAAACAAACAATAAAACCTAGTTGTATTCAGCGGAATCCTTTCCGTTTGCTAGTTTTTAAAAATCTTTGTCTTGGCTTTTATAGTTTTGATTTTTCTTTTCCCTCTGACATCCCATTGATAATCTCCCTCATGATTCTAACCTTTTCCCTCTAGATTGTTATATACTTATATTTTTATTCATTCTTCCTTATTTAGATGCCATAGATTTCTGTCCTTGGATGATATTATGGCTCTCTAAAGTGAAGCCACCAGTCTGTTGTTGGTAAGATAGACATTTTGAGAAGGCCACTAGTGCTTTTGCTGTCAAAATGCAGTGGGCATCATAAAATCTACCTGTATTTGAACAAAAATACTAGATATGATTGACATCAATGTATGTACAGCAAAGAGCACCTAACACTTTTTAAATGCATAGAACACTATATTGTAAGCATGAGGTTCAATCATACACCTGCAGGGATAAATTAACTACAGACCTTGAAGAGGGTGAGATGAGGACAAAGCTGGACCTGACATTGACCTAGTTGTGGCTAGATCTTTTCAACTTTAAGGTCTCTGCAGTTCTGATGAGGGTAAAGCATCAAATGATGCAGTTCTTAATTTTTACCAACATGCACATTCAGGCACTCTTCTGCCAGACTTAAGGGATATTTTGATATTTCTTAATATTTTTATGGTGAGGGGATTTATTTTCATTACATTCTCATGGACTGTGTGTATGTTTTGAACAAAGCAAGATTTCTGTGGATTTTAG
>NW_008462531.1:0-781 GCF_000622305.1 Nannospalax galili
TTGAAAGAAATTAAAGGGCTCACAAATAAATGTGAAGACACTGCACCATGGATCAAAGAGTAAAGTTGTTTAAGATGCCAAAGGCACCTACAGATTCAGGTAATTCAGAACTGCAGATTGAATTCACCTTACCACAATTTTATTGACATTTCTTTTCAGAAATAGGAAAAACAATCCCCTAAATTACTCTGGCATGACAAAGACTTCAAATAGCCCTCCTTTCCCCCTCCCAAATCCTAAGAATGAAGAATAAATCTCGGTCTCTGACTTCAAACATATTGCAAAGTTATAGCGATCAAAACTATGGAAAAGAATAGAGAGCCTAGCAATAAATCAATGATTATATGACCAAGGAAAAGGCATACTAATTAAGACAACAGGGAAAAAGGATTGTCTCCAAGGAATGATTTTGGCAAAACTGGGTAGCTACACTCAAAGAATGAAACTGGGCTCATCTTACATCATGAACAAAAATCAAATGAAAGTGTATTAAATGCTTAAATGTATGACTTGGAACTCTAAAACTCTAGTGTGTCTTAGCATTAGTCTTGGCAATAATTTCTTAGATATCACACCAAAACCCCAGACAACAAAATAAAAAATATACAAGCAGGATGATATTAGAGTAAAACCTTCAATGCAGCAAAATTGTTCAACAGAGTCAAAAGACAGTCTAAAAAATGGTAGAGAGTACTGACTAACCTGATATGGAGTTAGCATACCAAACAAATTAAGAATTGCTGTACTTTAGCAACAAATTCTATAAATAACTGGATTAAAA
>NW_008462532.1:0-781 GCF_000622305.1 Nannospalax galili
TTTTTTATCACTGGTATGACTGTAGAGATACATTTTCTTCTATTGTTATTACAAATCCTCAGACAATTTATGAAGAAAATATGCATTGTATACATTTCCTACTTGACTCTTATTCTTGAGAATTTATCCTAAGAACATTATTTAAAAGTGCCAACTCATATTTTTAAGTGATAAAAGAACCTCAAATATGGCCTTCATTGAACAAATCCTATCACTTTTGTTTAATAGTATAAACTTAATAGAAAACATAAGGTGATACTATGAGTAATGAAAAATGTCATGGAAAGTAGTAAACATAAGAAATGCACTTAACTAAACTGGGACTACACAGTCAACAACTACACAGGTCTCTAGGATTCTTTGCTGTAAGCTAGTCTGTTACATCCTCTCCATGATTACTGACACAAGACACAAAATTTTGGGATCAGAGACTAAAGACTCCCAGTAAAGCGGTAGTTAATGTATGTCACATTATCTGTGTTGGTTCCCTAGGCCTCCCAAGTCCTGAGAAGACAAAGCCAAAGCTTCCTTATAGGACATGCACACAAAGATGACTGTACATTACAGGAAGGAACACTGAATTTGTGGATTCACTACTCTTAAAGAAATCAGAAGTAAGCTGCTCTTTACAGGAGTGACATGTTGACTCATCCCTTGAAGTTGCCCTTTGCAAATATGTCCTAAGAAATAGCTCAGGTAAAGCCAGTATTTTTGGCATGCTCAGTGTAATGGCTAATTTTTTTTGTCTTTTTGTAGCCCCAGCTGTCCTGGAATTCACTAT
>NW_008462533.1:0-781 GCF_000622305.1 Nannospalax galili
CCCCCCCCACTACTGAACCTCATGCATTCTGTCACACCTTAAGTCCTACCCAGTCAAGCGTCTATACCCAGATGCTCTTTGGTGCAAATTCATCCACTAGAGTCTAGTCAGCATATCTAGAGATTATAAGTAAAGTCTATACTCCCTCATCAACAGTAATCAGTCTCCAACTGTACCCAGACTAGGGCTGGCCCACCGCCCAGTTCTCTTGCTCCAGTCTGGGCTCCTTGTCTGATTGAGTTGACATGGGTCTTGTGCTATACACCACCATTGCCACAAGTTCAGTGACCTGAAAGCCTCTGTTTCTGTATGTTCATGGACCAACCCTGGCTCTTAAAATCTTTCCCCCTTCTTTTCCCATGGTCCCTGGGCCATGGGAGGCTAAGTTTTAATATAGGACTCTTATTCAGGGACATACATTCTGCAGTCTCTTATTTTCTAAAACTTGGCCAGTTGTGGCCTTTTGTGTACATCATACTCTATTGTATAAGGAAGCTTCAATGGTGAAAGCTGAGGCATGCACTAGTTTTCTCTCTACCCCATTTTGCTATGTTCCATGAACCTTAGGTGTAGAGGTTCTACTGTTGATATGTCACTTAACTCTCATAGATCTAAAGGATACTATGTAAGTCACTAAGGGAAGAAATCAATCAATGTTCCAATACAACCTAAAGCCTATATACTTGTCTGTAACTATAAGGATTCATATTTAGCATACGGTAAGAAATGTCATTTGTCTAGAGATATGACAGAGATAGGGTTTTCTGTAGGATCTGTGACC
>NW_008462534.1:0-781 GCF_000622305.1 Nannospalax galili
TGCCTGCCTCTGCCACCCAAGTTCTAGGATTAAAGACATGTGCCACCACGCCTGGCCTACTTTCTTATATAGAGAGTATTATACTATAGCTCTAAGTTCTCTGCTTGTGAAATACTTTAAATCATTGCTTACAATCTAATAATTGGCAGTTTGTTCTTTGTGTTGTTTGTTATTTGTTTCCTGATATTTTCTTATTTATTTTATAGTTTGGTGTTGTGATTCTACATTTGGTATTTAAATCTGGATTTAGGATCGGTATGTACACCACATTCATGCAGGCCAGAAAAGGGCAACAGGATCTTGTTGCTGGGAGCCATCTGGGTCCTCTGCAAGAGCGGCGAGTGCTCTTAACCACTGAGCCATCTCTGCAGCCCCTTGATTTGGATTTTGATCCTCTTGCCTCTACCAGGTATGTACTGCTGAACCCAGCTGGATTTTTGTTTTGTTTTGTTTTTATTTCTGTTTTGAGATAAAGTCTCACTCTGTACTTAAGGTTGGCCTGAAATTTACTATATAGACCAGACTGGCCTCAAACTCACAGTAATCCTCCTGCCTTAGCCTCCTGAGTCTTGAGATTACAGATAAGATTCTAAAATTGGTCTTTTCCCTGTCCAGTGCTGGGGATAGAACCCAAGACCTTAAGCATTCTATCACTGAGCCAAATCTCAGCTCTCAGATTTAAGTTATCTGGACTAAACAGATAATATCAATCAAATCTTATCATTTTAAGAAATATTTTATTTATTTTTATGTGTATGAATGTATTGCCTGCATGTATGTA
>NW_008462535.1:0-781 GCF_000622305.1 Nannospalax galili
TCATTTTAGGGTATATATTGAAGACTGTATTTCTTTTATAATTTTTTTTCATAGAAAAGCTATTTCAGAACATAATATAGAAAGCTTATTTAAGAAATGATTGGAAAATCTTTTAGACTTGTCTGGAGTAGAATTCAATGTTTTTCTTCAGGTATAGGGATAATGACCTTCATGTTTATTTGGAGTTGTTTGTGACAGTTTGACTTTGCAGAGAGTTTGCTCAGGGCTGCCCGTCCCTGTGTGACAGGAGTAATTCGTTGTTCCGGTCACACGATTGTGATGATGGATGGATGGACTTGGTTCCACTTGTTGGGTCACCCTTCCTGTGAGATTTTCTTTGTCATGGTTATATCCAGTTGGCTGAGGTAGTAACTGGAGCAGGTTTTGTGCTTTTGGATGCATTCTTTACAGCGTTACTTAGGCCCTGCTTTTGGCCTGTGGTCCCTGTTTGCTTTTAGGTCCCTTCAGCCAGGGAGTTTATGTATTTGCTTTTCGATGGGTCCCACTAGTCATAAAGAATATTTAAAATGATTTGGATTTTTGTTTGTTTCTTGTGTGTACATGTGTCTGTGTACATGCATACCACAGTGTACATGTGGAGGTCAAAGGACAATTTTGGGGAGTCAATTCTATCTCTTTATCAGGTGGTTCCCAAGTATTGACCTCAGGCTGTTAGACTTGATGGCAAGCATTTTGCCTCCAAGCCATCTCTCTGACCCTCATGAAGAAGTATATGCTTGCTCATTCTATATTTGCTGAGTGATCCTGTGGAATTTAAAAA
>NW_008462536.1:0-781 GCF_000622305.1 Nannospalax galili
TAAAATATTTTATTTTCTTCACACCTGTTAAATAATATTTGTCCTTACATGAAGACATAGACTATCAACCATACCTTTACTTTAAAAAGAATGGGAGACTATTTATCCATCTGGAACATACACAGAGACAAAAACTAGCATTTTGCATATGCCAGGCAAATACTATACCAACTGAGCTCTATTCCTGGCCCAGCAATTTTTTAAGTCTACATGCTTGGTGTTTTGAACACTCATAGTTTATAACACACATGGTTTTTGAGAGAATAATATTCATATTTCAAATGGCAAGGAATTAAAAGATAAAAGTAAAAAAACAACCTACAATTTAAAAAGTGAATACTATAGTTCTCCAAGGAGTGCATAGGATGCTGAAGATTCTGACAGAGACAGAGGTCAGTGTGACATCCTGGATTATTGGCTCACACAGAGAAAAGCAAAGATCACACATGGAGAGCCCAGCCTCTGCTCAAGGAAAGTCATCATGGCCAGTCCAGGAGGAACTGTGAAGCCAAGAAGTCAAGTCAACCCTGAGGGATGTTACTTACAACGCATGCGTGAGGGGTTGCCTACACGGGCATGGGTAAGCCCAGAGCAGCAGCACTGGAGTGTCTTCACCCAGCGTGGACGATGGCTTCCCCAGGCCACACAGATGGAGCCCCTTCCACTAATTTTTCCAAGCTTATATACTCTAGCATTTAGGAAGCCCCTGAGGCATGGTGCAATTAGAACAGAGTTGCATACAGATGACAGAGAGGAGTGACTGAAAACTCAAGTGAGGCTC
>NW_008462537.1:0-781 GCF_000622305.1 Nannospalax galili
TCACCCATCACTCATGCTTTTCAGTGGAATAAGTCGTTTCTGGGCTACAGTCAAGATGCAATATTTGTCACCCCCAGGAATGCTATCAGAATGGTGTCAGGAATACAGAGTAGCTGCACTTTTTAGAGATTGCTGGTTTTAAATCACAACATAAATTTAGGGACTTAGAAAAATACCTTATTTGGAAATTATTTACCTTAAGTCAGGCAAAGATATATTAATGAAGAATTCTTCATTTATCAGAAAGGAGTTTACAAGCTCGATGTTGAACATTTTTGTGACTACGTGGAGTTGAAAAAACTGAATTTTGATTTTTTTAGTTTTCCGTTAACAACATGCTTATTACATCTCTCGGTCTTCCTATGCTTAACTTTTAGTCTTTAAATAAACAAATGGAAGAATAAAGCAAATAGTCATTATAATACTTTATTATTTAATGGTTTGAAACAATAAAACAATTAAAATCAATTTTCATAAAGTGATTACATATCTGTCTGCAATGTATTAAGATTTCAATCAGAGATGACATCCCCAGAATGGAAAAGTACAGTAGGAAAAATAATTAGTTTTACTGAAGTACTTTTGTGAGGAGTAGCACAGTAAACTTGTTTATAGGAATCTTCATAAAAATATTGGGTAGGAAGAAAGGAGATGACTTAGGAAAGTGATGGATTGCCTTAAAGGCATGAAGATCTGGTTTCAGAATCCCAACACCTACACTAAAAACCCAAAGTTCCAGGACAGCTGGGACTACAGGGAGACCCTGTCTCAAAAAGACAAA
>NW_008462538.1:0-782 GCF_000622305.1 Nannospalax galili
GTTCGTCGCTTCTGGTCCCCCTGCCCTCGTGGACTGGTGGCCAACGACCCGTGAGAAGAGGGAGAGACCCCTGCAATACATGTTTATATAGGCACCATGTGATGTTTCAATATATTAAATATATTCAAAATATTGTGCAATTTTCAAAGAGGTTAAATAGGTCTCCTTAAAACAGTCATCATTTTTTTCACAAGATAGAAGTATTCAAAATCTTTTATTCTAGCTTTAGAAAAATGAATGGCACATGTGATGGTTAGTCTCAGCTTTCAACTTAATTGAATCTGTAATCACCTAAAAGGTATTCCTATGAGAGATTTCTTTGATTTATTTGAAGTGAAGAGTCCCACCCAAAATGGGGATAGCAATTTCCCCATGGTAGGGCAGGTAATACCTGGAGGAAGGAAGCTTTGCTTTTGCCTGCTTGCCTTCATTCTCACTGGCAAGTTCATCTACCATGCTGCTACCACTGAATCATTCTTTCACTAATAGTAGGTTCCAGCTTTGCACTTCTAGTATATACTGATGATCAGTGGCTGTGAAGGAATACTCTGAGTCTTCAGTGCCATATTGGGACAGATGTAATATCCAGCCTTGGGGACTGAGCAATTACTGGTTGTTGGCCTCTATGCCCTGGGATAGCAGTTGTTGGAATACCAGATTGTATGGTGTAAGCAAATCTAATGAACTCCCTTGAGATACATACATATATATCTCCAATGGATCTATATTCATCTGTCGAACGCCCCCCAAGCCCACCAGGCTGGGGTCTTCAACAAAAAAGA
>NW_008462539.1:0-780 GCF_000622305.1 Nannospalax galili
CAAGAGCAGTCAGTGCTCTTAACCACTGAGCCATCTCTCCAGCCCCGACTTCTACATTTTTATGCGATCCTCCGCACCTTTATTCTCTATTGGGATGATGGTATTGTTAATGTTTCCTTATGGTGTTCCACACTCAAAGAGGAAGGCACACTGTTTAATTTATTTGAATTGGAAGGAGAAGTTAGGAAATAAAAATGGGTTTGCATACTCATACACAGATATTGACAGTGTTTAAAGCAGTGATTGCATTAACTGAAGGCAAAATGCTAGAATGGAAATTCAAAATTTCATGCTTTCTTCCAAAAAATGCTAAAGAAATATATTCTAACATGTTATAAATATTTCCAGATCTAAGAAATATAACAAAGAAATTTTATAACAATTATTATTAACTTCAAGGACAGTGAAATATAATAAACTATCATAGATATATTAATTTTTTTCTTAAAATTAAACTTACATATTTCCAATCTAATGCCCATGTATTCACTGAACAGATAATATGTATGCCAAACATAAACTTATAGTTGTTGTTCTAGTTAGCTCTCTGTTGTCGTGATAAACTACTGACCAAAACCAACTTGGGGAGGAAACAGTTTGTTTCAATTTACAATATAGCCCTTCATCGAGGGAAGCCAGTACCACAGCTCAAGCATGAACTGGAGGCAGGAACTGAAGCACAGACTATGAAGAAATGCTGATTACTAGCTTGCTCCTCAGACCTATGCTTAGCCTGCTTTCTTAGACATCCCAGGATCATTTGCTCAGAGGACTGGGCCC
>NW_008462540.1:0-782 GCF_000622305.1 Nannospalax galili
ACAGACAGGAAATTCCTGACGCAAGAACCTCAGACACTGTAGGCCTTTATTTAAGGTGCTCACAGCTTTTATTCCAATTATATAAAAACAAAATGTGTTGGAATAGAAAGACCAGAAGGCAGTATCAAAAACAGTAACAGATGAGCAGGGCGTGGTGGTGCATGCTTTTAATCCCAGCACTCTGTGAGACTGAGGCCAGCTGGGGCCACAGGGAAACCTGTTTCAAAAAAAAAAAACCCTCGGGGGAAAAAAAAAAAAGACCAGGAGTGCTTTGGGTTTTCCCTCCTTTTTAGACAAATGAACTATATGTTAATTTTATGACAAGGAAAGAAAAATCAATGCTTTAACACTGAAATTTTCTGTTAATATTCTCAACATTTTATAAAACATCTTTTGTTGACATTCTACAAATGATACCATCCAATAAGGTCCCAATACTCTCTTCTTGTGGTGACAGCTTATATATCTGTGAAAGTGAAATGATAATTTATGAGTTGCTGATATTCAGGCACTAGTAAGAGACATACATTTATATGTGCAATAATCATTCTATTATTGCATTACTGATATGAAATCACAAATATGATTAAAATAGTCAAAGTGATAGCAATTTATCACACCAAATACTCCTTTAGTAAGTAGTTATGAACATAAAAAGCCAAAATCTCTAAACATACAAACCAACTTTTTATTAATTTTAAAAGCATACATCTAGATATTAACTTCATACTTTTTTTAACTTAGAAATTTTTTAATTACAAAAAAAAAAAAAAAAAAAAAAG
>NW_008462541.1:0-782 GCF_000622305.1 Nannospalax galili
AACAAATAGTGAAAACTCACAAATTCTCAGAGATGGTTCTTTGAAAGACTTGTAGAAATTTAGGGTATTCTAGAGGATTTGAGAACGGATTTTGGTAGAGACACAACAATGCATGGAAGAGCTTCTGAGCAGTTTATTTAATAGTCTGTAACAGATACCAAGTCAGTTTTTCTTAGAGAAAATTATATAGGTGTTGAAAGGCACGCAAGGATTTTCTATTAATATATGTACAGGACATTTGAAGAATAGTACCGGTCTCCTGAGATGGGCACTACTGCAATATCTAGAGGGCAGATACCATTTTCCTTAATAATGTCAACCACTGTTTTAATTCTTGCAGAACCTAGAAGAAATGTAGACAAAAATCACCTTTCAGACCCTCAAAGATCCCCTACCCCTTGAGAACATGCCTTCAGGGTTTAATTTCTTGAAATCACTTGTAAATCACTAGCCCTTCTTAGCCTTTCTCTTGCAAAGCCTCCTTCACTTTTAGAACTCGGACAGTGTCCCCCAGCCTTCCCCTCCATCCACTTTCCCATTTTCCCACCTGGAAGTTCGGGGTCCATGTTAATGTTTCTAGTGTTCAATCTCTGGAAGATAGTTCTTTCCTTGGACAACATCTGTACTTACTGTTGGTGGAAAAGTCCCATATGAAGGTTGCAGGATAATCATTACAGAGGCAGCGCTTTTGCACATAATTGAAGGTACCTTCTATTGCAGGTTGGCTTTCCAGGTAAGCTTTAATCTGGTGGGGAGAGATGATGCCCTCTTAGTTCAGAAAT
>NW_008462542.1:0-782 GCF_000622305.1 Nannospalax galili
TGAAATATCCACAGCCTAATCTGTGGCATCCAGTGTGAAGTACACAGAAGAGCTCTCCTGTCTTCAGCTCAGATAAAGAGCACCTCTTCTGTCACAGCCCACATGTCAGGAACTAGCCTGAGCCCGGATGTGGTAAAGGTGCCTTCCTCAGATAAAGAGCTAACACACTGAACCGGTTTGTTTGCTCTGTCCTCAGTGAACAGACCAGCCAATAACTGCCACCTCACTGCCGTCTGCATGAAATGACCCCTGCTCCTCACTCTCTTCTTCCTACTTCCTTTCTCTGGCTCTAATACGTCTCAGTTTGCCATCTCCAGCATGAATCCCCTACTCCCCCGGTCTGTGCCACTGTCTTATCTCTGCCTCTCTGTCTCCATCTCCCATCCCATTCTTCTCCCCTCCCCTCTTCCCCTAACTCCATCACTCTCTGAACTGGTCTGTCTCTCTCCCTCACTTCCTCTTCTACACACCCATCTGTTTCTCATTTCCCACAGCTGCCTGAAAATGGTTAACAAACTCTATCACATGGCTCTTGTTGGTCTGTACTACAGAGTTTGCACACTGCTTCTCACCCACTTTTAACCCTCACACTTAGCTGCCCGGTATTTATGCACAGATGGGCTCTTTCTATAAGGCATCCTCCTCTGTATTTGCATGTTTGG
This sequence comes from Nannospalax galili, assembly GCF_000622305.1. Classification (NCBI taxonomy): domain Eukaryota; kingdom Metazoa; phylum Chordata; class Mammalia; order Rodentia; family Spalacidae; genus Nannospalax; species Nannospalax galili. The sequence continues at coordinate 663 of NW_008462542.1, forward strand.
TGGAGGTGGTGCTCAGCAGACTGTCTTCATGGGACCCACCTGCCCCATTCACAAACCTCTAGTCACATTTTTCTGCCTACCTTCACTCTACCAAGTAATAGTTTCTCTCTCTCTCTCTCT
>NW_008462543.1:0-781 GCF_000622305.1 Nannospalax galili
CTGTGCCAGCACAATGCCTCATCGCTCATCTCAGTGCTCACTATGCCATCATAATGCCCAATGTGTTATTTCATTGGGCCAATATGACATCACAATGCTCCACTTTGACATCACAATGCTCCAATGTGCCTTCAGAATGCTCCATTGTGACATCACCATGCTCATTGTGTGGTCACCATTCCAACGTTTGTCATGTAAATGCTCACTACGATATCACAATGCCATAATATATCATCACAATGCTCCAAGGTGATATCATATTGCTCCAATGTGTTATCAGAGTGCTCCCATTTGACAACACAGTGCTCAGGTTGCCAACACAGTGCCCCATTGTGTCATCAAAATGGTTCGATGTGCCATCATGATGCTCAGTGTGCCTTTATAATGCCTCAGGGTTTCATAGTAACATTCAATGTGACATCACAATGCTCCAATATGACATCACAATTTTCCATATTCTATCACGCTTCTCACTGTCCAATACAATGCACAATTATGTCATCACAATGCTCAATGTGCCATCACAATGCCCCAGTGTGACATCACAATGCTCTATTGTAACATCACAATGCGGCAATATGACATCACAATGCAGCAATGTCCCATTTCCGTGTTCATTTGTCCCATGACAATGCCCTAATATATAATAGCAGTGATGACTTTGCTATCGCAGCACCTTAATGCGTCATTTCAATGCTCACTATACCAACACAATGCTCCATTGTGTTACTTCAATTCTCCAATATGATATCACAATGCTCCAGTGTGACATCACAATGCT
>NW_008462544.1:0-782 GCF_000622305.1 Nannospalax galili
TGCTGACCAGACATGTTGGGTGGTTGTAGTCCTGGCTGTCCCTGAGCATGCCAGGCTGCCCAGGGAGAAGCTTTGGATTAGAGTTGGCATACTTGGCAGCCTGCTGCTTGATGAATGCAGCCAAGAAGTGGGGGTTGGTCTGATGGATACAGAGTGTCCCTTGCTGCTGTAAGGGAGAGCTAGGAGACCTGAGAGTTTTCAAAAGGTTTTGGAAGGCTTGTTGAGACACAGTGTCTGGTTTGAGTGGGCTCACACCTATTTGGCCAAATCCTGGTTGTGGAGCCATGTTCAAGGGTTTATCATGCTGGGCTACTGATATTATGGCTGGCCTTGATTCCAAAGCGTATTTGCTGGGGCTGAGGCAAGCCTCCTTGTGCCCAGGGTGGCTGCTGCTCCATTCATGTGGGCCCCATTCTTGGCTCCAAATGCCCACTGGGACCTCTGGCCAAGGGAGGTGGGTTCATGCCCACAGGGGTCATGGGAATCATTTGGGGCATCTGGTGTTGGGTTGGCCTTTGAAAACTTTGCACACAGGCCATCTGGCCCTGCACCTCTACTGCCCTCTGAATTTGAATTGTCATTTCTACTGTTACAGGTGGGGGCCCTGGAAGATGGAACTGAGAAGTCTGAGGGAGGGTAAGGGCCACCTGGCACCAGTTTCCATGAATCTAGAGCCTAACATGGGACAGCCACAACCTGGAATGATTTCTAATGGCCCTCTCCCTGACCCAGCTATGATCTGTGGCAGTGTGCCAAACCAGATAATGCCTCGGATAACTCCA
>NW_008462545.1:0-782 GCF_000622305.1 Nannospalax galili
GTATATATATATATATACTATATTTGCTATACGTAAAATAAAGTATGTTTTTAAAAAAATTAAAAACAATGTCAAAGTTGAGAACAATGGACACCTCATTTTATAATTCATTCTAAAATGCTTTGAAAAATGATATAAAACCCCAAGACGCTCACTTTATTTGCCACTTTTCTGTGATAAATCACCATGACCACGGTCACTCATAGAAGGCAGATTTTATTTGGCTTTTGGCTCCAGAGGGATAGGAGTCCTTCGTGGTGGGGAGGCATGGCAAGAGGCAGCCAGAACAGAAAGTCAAGAGCTTACATCTTCTGGCAGGCGCGAGAAGCACAGAGAGTCAATGTGGAGATAGGATGTAACCCAAGCACATCTCCAGTGACATGACACCAGCAAGTCCATATCTCCTCGACCTCCACAAACAGTGCCTCCAACTGACCGAGTATTCGCATACTTGAGCCTGTGGCGGACACATCATCCAAACCTCCACACTCATAATAAATGCTTGGTTGTTTTGTACGTAAGTTCACTAGTACCAAATGCTCACCCTGACATCTTGCCGTATGGACACGTGACTTAGCTCTTAAAACTGTGATTCCCTGTGATGACTCACACCCAGACTATACAGTGTGTACCTTAAGTATCGTTTCCTGCCTCACCTCTGTAGGGCAGGAAGGATTGGTGTGAGTACCTCTGATCCACAGTTTCATCTTGAGCCCAGAATGAGGGGTTGCTAGAAGGAAGGCTTCTCACAGGGGAAGTTAGAAGTTCCCAAAAGGAAAAGT
>NW_008462546.1:0-782 GCF_000622305.1 Nannospalax galili
AAAAAAAAAAAGTATTCTGTGTCTCTAAGTATAATGCCATCATAAACACCCTCAAAACCTATGCCCAACCTCTAATGTTCATTGTCTGAATTTCAAACAAGTCCCTTCTCCATTACATATATGTAATCATTAAGTGTACAAAACCTGGACATTGAATTTCTTGCCCAGAACAGAATCTGTTATTAATGACTTTCATTTATTCCCAAAAGCAAGATGATGAGCAAACAATACATTAAGCAAAAAGACATTAAGATATTATTAGCTCCTCTAGGAAGAGCAAAGGTTCTGGTAGCTTGTAAAAAGTGTTTGTTTTTAAGTGATTTCTTTCTAGTAATATAAACCAGGCAGGTGGGATGGGGGGACTGCTCAAGCTATTGGTCTCTCAAGTCCCCCAACATCCTCACTGCATTCTCAATCCAGGGATGCTTTTCTGAGTGCCAACTGTCTTACAAATGTGGAATCTTGCCACATTTTTTTGATAGCCATTTTGTTTTGATAGCCAATGTTTTGTTCCTTGGCTATCAAGATATATCACAGGGGGCATTAATTCTTCTAAGGCATTAATTCAAAACAGGTTACATGATTTTCACAAAGGAAGAATAACTATAATTATGTATATCATAAAAGCAATTGTTTTTTCTTGGTGATGTAACAAAAATAAACTACTCTAATTATCAAAGTCATGATTATAATGTTGTACAGGACAATTAGGAGATTGCAGTAAATTATATAACAGTATCTCTTTTGTATCCCCAATCAACTGAAACTGGCAGCATAAAAAA
>NW_008462548.1:0-782 GCF_000622305.1 Nannospalax galili
GATCCCCTGGAACTGGAGTTACAGGTGGTTGTTAGCTGCCATGTGGGTGCTTAGAACTGAACGCGAGTCCTCTGCAAGGGCAGCCAGTGCTCGTAACCCCTGAGCCATCGCACCAGCCCCTATTTTGATTTTTTCATTTTTTATTTGGTGTTTCATTTCTTGCTTGTCTTGCTTTCCTGTATTCCTTCTTTTCTGTCTTTGAGGCGGCATCCGTAAACCTGCTGTGCGTAATGTCTAAGCAGGTGGGGGAGGAGACGGCGGGGCTCAGCCCGGTGCCTGTCTTCTCTGATGAGGAGACACGAGTCAGTACACCATCCTAAGAACCTTAGGCCAGGGCCACAATCCAAAGGTGATGCTGGGCCAACACCTCCTGACAGGCACGCTGGTGGCCGTGAAAGCGCTGGTGAAGGGGGAGAAGTGCTGCCACTGGCCGGATTCAGAAGTGGATGTTCTGATGCTCATTAACCACCCAAACATTGTTTCACTCCTGCAAGTCATCGAAACAAAAGATGACTCCATGTTATCGCGGAGGTGATCAAGGGAGAGCGGCTTTTTCACCATGGCCACAAGACCCGAAACCTGCAGGAGGACACGGCCGAGGACTCTTCCACCAAAGCATAAGTGCTGTGGGCTACTGTCACGACTGAGGGACAACATTATGGTTGACAGGTCCGGAACAGTGAAGATCATCGATTTTGGCTTGGGCGCCAAGGTCAAGCCTGGGAGACGGCTTGCTAGTGCTGGAGGGGCATTTGAATTTGAATTGGATTCTTCTTTGGTAC
>NW_008462549.1:0-782 GCF_000622305.1 Nannospalax galili
TAAGCTTTTTGAGGTTCATCTTTCCAGGTTGTAATTTTAATACAGGTCCAATTTGCAGTAATCAGAAGCATTTTCCCACAGTGCTATAGAATTTGATAAGCGTCTGTAGAATTCAGAAGACGTGTTCCATGGAGCAGACATGAGCGGTCAGTAGTTAGAGTCAGTGTTGTGAGTTTGCTCCTGTTCCCATCACCTGTGATTTTGGAGCCATCACTTTTGCAATCCCCAGTTTCTTTATAAGTAAGGGATTAATGATACTTCAAAAGGTATTTAGAGGCCTTAGGGCTAAATAAGAGTGTTAGTCATGTATTGAACTTGGTGTTGGAGAACATGGAAGCATTCACTCAGCAAATGGAAACTTTAAATAGTTACCATCACACTTTTGTTGTTACAACAGTTTCACCGTGTTATAATAAATGCAGATAGAAGTATTTCATGTGTATGGCTTTTAATTTTCATGTTAGAGCCCCAGAGGTTACATTTCTCACTCCAAAGTGTGAATGGTTTAATGACTTTAAATACCCTATCTGTATGAAAGTGTTAGGGTGCAGCATAGTGTAAGAGCATATTAGACTATGTTAGGTGGGACTGGAGAGATGGCTGAACAGTTTTAGAGCACTGGTTGATCTTGCAGAGAACTAGGATTTGGTTCACAGACCCCACATAATGGCTAACAACTGTAATTCCAGTTCCAGGGGATCCGGCATCCTATTCTGGCCTCCGTGAGCATTGCATGCACTTAAATCCAGGAGTAAAACACATATATAAAATAAAAATAAGTT
>NW_008462550.1:0-780 GCF_000622305.1 Nannospalax galili
AACCTAGGGCGAAAAGGATTATTCTGACTCATAACTGGAAGCCCATCCTGGCAGGGAAGTGAAGGCAGGAAGACCCGGACGGTGGGTTGCACGCTCTGCTGTATCCACAGTGAAGAAATAGCAGTGAGCAGAACAAAGACCAGAAATGGAGAAGGAGCCAGTGGATCCCCATTAACTGAGTGAGCTGCCAACTGCCCCTTGAGTTGACTGACCACGTTTTGTTTAGTAAAGGAAAACTAGGGGCTGGAGAGATGGCTCAGCGGTGAAGAACAGGGCTGTTCTTGCAGAAGACCCGGGTTCGAATCCCAGGACCCACATGGCAACTAACAACTGTCTATAACTCCAGTTCTAGGGCATCCGACAGCCTCTCCTGCCCTCCACATGGGTGCACCTACCTTCATGCAGTCAATACAGGCTTACACATAAAATAGAAACAATAAATAAAATTTTTTAAAAAGGAAAATTAAATATGCAAAACTTTCTCCATAAATTTGTTTTATATTTCTAATTACTGTTATAATCAGACTGAATATTGTTGAGGTTTATATTAATTCCATTTAATTTAACATTACTTATTATCACATAAAAGCCACCCTGTCAGATGTGAGTTTGCAAAATGTGAACATTTCACATAAAAACAAGAATGCCAAACATTACAATAACGCAATGGTTTAAGGAGAATGAGTCTCTCAAGTTAGGGTTTCTTTTTCTGGTCTTTTTGAGACACCATCTCCCTGTACCCTCAGCTGGCCTGGAACTCACTATGTAGACCAGGCTGGC
>NW_008462551.1:0-782 GCF_000622305.1 Nannospalax galili
AGTGCAGACCTTTGGAATGTGGATGCAGTGGTGGTCCTGGCTTACAGTCACCATTATTTCTGTTTTCCTCTCCTGTACACACAAGAGGACATGTTTTGACAACCTGACAGCCAGTGCAAATGGGCAGAACCATGTGACTTGACCAGGCTCACAGCTGTGATAGTCTGTGAATTTTGCTGTTTGGGGGCTAAAGCACGTAAAAGTCAACATCCTCTGCCTCTTCAGGGTCCCCAAGTCTCCTGCTAACACAGTGGGGACAGGAAACCAAAAGAGCTTGGAGACATGGAAGGCAACTTCCCCAGAGTCACTACACCCCTAGGGGACCTGGCATCAACAAGCTACCGAACTTTAACCTGGCTTATCCCGACTGATAAGGGAGGGATGCAACATAAACCCACCTGACCTCAGACTCTGTTCTCCTATACTATTTCACCGTAATGTCCACTCACTGTTATTATGAGGCAGCTAGAGGATGAGATAGCAGTGAGTTGGTTCCTGAAAGAGCAGACTCTAGTCCTGACTGCAAACCCTAAGCTACATGAACTTGAGCAAACCCCGTCAACCCTCCAAGATCCACTTTCTCCTATAAAAGCAGATTCCCAAAACTTGCCACAGCTCCTGACCTTCTGGTATAAAATGATGTGGAAAAGACAAAGGTTGTGAAAGCACCCAGTGCTACTGAGATGATCAGTTTCCTGAAACCACTAATGGCAGTGTCCTGGGGGAGGAAGGGAGGAATGAATTAGAATTCTTTTAATCGCCTTCTCTTTAAAAAAAAAAAA
>NW_008462552.1:0-780 GCF_000622305.1 Nannospalax galili
GTAGACCAGGCTGGCCTTGAACTCACAGAGATCCACCTACCTCAGCTTCCCGAGTGCTGCGATTAAAGGTGTGCGCCACCACACCCAGGTAGACATGATTGTTTTAAAAATGGATCTGGGGAGCCAGCAAGATGGCTCAGCGGGTAAAGGTGCTAATAGTTAAGAATGGTGGCCTGAGTTCAATCCCCAGGACCCACAAAGTGGAGGGAGAAAACTGACTCCTGCAGGTTGTTCTCTGACCTCCATACATACACCATAGTTAATGCACCCCACCACACACACACACACCCCTAAATAGTTAAAAATTTTTGAAGTCATGTTTTATATTTTTCACTTTAAAACAATTAAACCTATGGGGGAGGCAGGGTTACAGATAGTAGTTTCTTGTCAGTATCTCTCCATTTCCTTATCCTTACTGACCAAATGAGATCAACTCCTACCGTTTCCTGTTTTCCTTTGGTTCTTATTTCAAGTTGATAAATCAGTGAAATCGGTGTTTCTATGATTGGAATTGTTCTTTGCTAGGTGTTTCTTTTTGCTCACGGACCCTAGAACCTTCCATTTGCTATGCGGGCATGCAGTCAGCCAGTGAGCTACATCCCCAGCCCTCTTTTTACTGTCTATCTCGCTAAGTTACTAGGTCACTGGGGCTGGCCTTCAACTCACTGGAACCCAGGCAGGCCTTTGAACATTTGATTCTCCTACTTCAGTCTACTGACAAGTCTATGTCACCAGGCCTGGCTCTATGCCTCATATTTTATTTAGTTTAATTATTTTTTT
>NW_008462553.1:0-782 GCF_000622305.1 Nannospalax galili
AAATGATCAATTGGATGAGGACTTGTAAGGAAATAATTAAGAATACATTCCATAAAATGGAATTCTTCTGAAAAATGTTCAAGAGGTACATGCCCCTGGTGTATCATCAGCATAAACCTTTCTGTTTTCTACCTTACTCAAAAAAAAAAACAAACAATTTAACAGGAAAAGAATCTGTGAGGGAAATTTTTGACATAGCTTAGAATTCACACAAAAACTTTTAAAATGGCATGCACAGGTTAAGATGATACGAAATATTCAAACTTATAAAAAAATAAAATGATAAAAATTTGTAGGAAAAATAAATGATCAAAAGACTTCTGTTGCCGATAGAATTAATGCAAAGCAGACCAGTTGCCCACAGTCATCTCTCAGCAAGAACACTTGTCGTGTTAGGAGCCTGTACCCTAATAGCAGGCAATATGTTCCCGACACAGGGTGACACATTTTTATTTCTCTCCTCTGCCCTCTTTGGATAGAGGCAAATAATTTAAAAGATAAGAGACAACTTTTCATTTTCAAGTAATTTCAACCTTTTGAAAATTTTCATGATAAAACATACATTCTTTGAACCCTTCACTTGGTCAGATGTGGATTTTTATCCCACTGATTTCTTATTCTTTCCATGGATATAATTTTCCTGAAACATTTGAGAATTAAAATAAGAATATTCCCTTTTGTGACCAATTATAATTATGAAGAACAACACACGTCAACTGATTAACGCCACTGCCTACTATGCAAACTTAATACAACTGCCCCACATCTCACAGCTGTCCCTC
>NW_008462554.1:0-782 GCF_000622305.1 Nannospalax galili
GATTGCACACTGTGCATTGACATGACACAATGGAGCACTGGGGTGACACATCATTGCATTGTGATTGCACATTGCAGTGTTGTGGTGGCACACTGAGCACCGTGAGATGATGTGCACTGTGTTGACACACTGATCATTGTGATGGCACAGTGGAGCATTGTGAAATCATATTGGAACATTGTGATGGCACATTTGCACATGGTGATTGCACATTTGGGCATTGTGATGGCACATTGGGGCATTTTGATAGCAGGTCAAATATTTCAATAGCACATTGGAGCATTGTGAGGACACTTTGGGGCATTGTATGGCGTCCTGAGCATTGTGATGACACAATGCGCCACTGTCAGGGGACATGGAGCATTCTGATGGCATATTGATCATGGTGAGAACAAATTAGCTCAATAAGAAGACATATTTGAGCATGCTGATGGTACATTCGGGTCACTGTGAAAACATATTGGAGCATTGTGATGGCACATTGGGGCATTGTCAGGGCACTTTGGGCATTGTGGTGGCACATTGAGCATTATCATGACATACTGGGGCATTGTGATGGCATACTGAGCACTGAAATGTCTAATTGGGGCTTAGTGATGACTCATTGCAGCATTGTCATTGCACATTAAGGTATTGTGATGGTACATTGAAAATTGTTATGACAAATTGGGGCATTGTGAGGGCACATTGAACATTGTGATGGCACATTAAGCACTGTGATGACACATTTAGTCATTGTGATGGCACACTGAACTTGGTGATGTCACATTTGAGCATAGTGA
>NW_008462555.1:0-782 GCF_000622305.1 Nannospalax galili
GGGGGGGGGGGGGCTCTGATTTTCATAGTTTCTACACTATGTAATTTTAAATGTCCAGCTTCCAACTAAAACTCTAAGACATTAGAAAACCCAATAAACAAAAGCACATACAAAGATGAATAAAATAAAACACAACAGAAGAAGTCAGGATAAGCTATCTCTGAGAAAGTTTAGATTTTGTATTCATGAGATCTCAAACTTAAATGCCTAAACTTCTACCTTAACTTAAAGACAATGAGAGCAGGTTAAAACTAAAGCCGGAAGAAAGAATAAAAGAATAAACATTAGAACCAAAGAAATGAAGGAGAATACAAACACAATAGAGAAAATGAAATGTAAGTTAGAGCAAGAAAACCGGTAAAAAATAAGAAAACTAGAAAGGACAATCACGATATCACAGCCATCAGGAATAAAGAAACAGCTTTAGTACTGGCCTGCCAGGAATGAGGAGGATTCCAAAGGGACACAACCAGATACAGCAGGCACAGCTCACAGTGGACACTGCATCCCGAGGGCAGAGAGAACTCACTCCCCATCAGATCAGGAGAAACACACGTATCTGTTCCTGCAAGTTCTTTAAGTATCCTTCATTTTTATTTCTTATTGATTGCATTTACTTGCTGATTTACCTATTTTGTGTATTTGCACATGTGGTGTTCAGAGGACACTTTGCAGGAATTCATTCTCTCCTTGCACCATGTGAGTCTCAGGGATCAAACTCGGGTGGTCAGACTTGGTGGCAAGAGCCTTTCCCCACTGAGCCATCTTGCTGGTCCTCTTTT
>NW_008462556.1:0-782 GCF_000622305.1 Nannospalax galili
TTTTTTTTAATATAAACAAAAGGAATAAAGAGCAGCACATTCTAACATGTTTTTATTTTATCCTATTTCTTTCCAGACTTTCTCAATATTTATAAATGCATAGAAGGGTGGGGCTGCATGCTCTTTTTTCTACTGGGGTATTTTTCTCAGTGACTTGGTCATCAGCTTCATTTTATCACTATGTGTGGCTCATTATGGATAAATTCTTAGAACAAAATTTTGCTAATCACGTAAGTGCTGAGAGTAATCACAGATCAGAGAGTAAGACATTTCTAAAATGTTACGGGCATCTTACTAGCCGAGCAAAACCCTGAATACCATCTATGACCTGTGCATCTGAAGCAAGTATAACATCAGGAATTTTTTTTTCTCTTCCTTTGCTTTAAAAGAAATTATTCTACGCCACCCCCAAATACCCAGCATGCATTTGTCCTTGCCAACAGCTTGAAAACGGACCCCCTCACTCCAAATCTCTTCCAAATCTCTATATACTCTTCCACAAGCTGGGTCCTTTTTATTAGTGTTTCTCTCCTCTTTAAACACTGTAAATGCTTCTTCCTTCTTCAGGCTTCATCAGCTTCGTGATTAAAGACTTCATCATTAAAGGTCCAGCTGAGAAGCAAGGATTCAGCCACCCACGTCCTTCTTTCTCTGAATCCCCATAGTATTTCATATACTTCCATCACTCTCTACCTTAGCCTCCTCTGCTTCGATATACTCACTGTAAATGTGGGAGAATTATTGCATCAAACTCATCGTGTCAGAGGCATCAGGAACAGAAG
>NW_008462557.1:0-782 GCF_000622305.1 Nannospalax galili
AAAAAAAAGTATGGTTTGCCTTCAGCCTTCAGGGAGATTTTCTAGTTGGGATAGTAAGATATCAAAAATAAAACATATCAAAAATATAATCCAAAGCAGCATAATGAAGTGCTAAAGTTTTGCCATAGACAGACTAAGTGCTACTTGGTATGAAGGTTCTAGAGATACTCATGCTGGATACTGGTTTTACCCCTTTGAAGTCTGAGTGGTGGTGGTGAGGGGCGGAACATGTGGGAATGAGCATCTTACTTTAGGAAGTGTGTGTGCTCTGCTGCAGGCATGGGACTCGCTGTGCTGGAGAAGTGGCAGCTGCTGCGAACAACTCTCACTGCACCGTTGGAATTGCTTTCAATGCCAAGATCGGAGGTATGGGAAACAAACTTCAGGAGTGTCTGCAGGGGCCAGGAAGCTCTTTGCTCACTGGTTCCAAGGATCCTTTTCCAACTGAAGGTGGGCACATCCTTGCATGACAGTGTGCAGCTGCCGCTGGCAGCAAACTGACCATGTTCAGTTGTTCAACACAGTTACGAACTCTTGCCACAAGACCCTGAATGTGGCATGAATACATTTTTTCTACACGGACTTGGAGAAACCGTTATTCAGGAGTGATCACACAAATATGCCCATTGGCCTCTGTACTAAAACTCAGAATTGGTACCTAGGTCATAAAGGACTAGTATTAGAAATATCAGGCCCTATCTCTGTGGAAGAATTATTGTAAAATTTTCTCAGAGCAGGAAATCCTTTCACATTTTGATATATACTATCCAAGTTTTTTTTTT
>NW_008462558.1:0-782 GCF_000622305.1 Nannospalax galili
TCTGCAAGAACAACCAGTGTTGTTAACTGCTGAGCCATCTCTCCAGCCCCTGGACCCTTCTCGCTTTACAGGAAAATCTTTTGCAGGGCATGCCTGAAGCCAGTTCTCTTCCTAGTCTGAGCACCATCATATCAGGCCTTGACCTAATTTTATCAAGCAGGTTCATGGTTGACCTCAGCTATTATTCTGGTCTGTATTCCTGGTTCTACTTACTGATATCTGCTTCTTGATTGGGAAATGTCCCATATCTATCCATCTAGGTGATAGTGACCTTGGTTATTTTACTCCTTGGAGGATTTCTGAAACGTTTAGTCACTCTATGTCCAAAGCCAAGGATTCAGGTAACTCTGAACTGTTGAGTTTCCTTACAGTTCCCAAGTAAAGAAGCTCCACCTTTGTCCTTATCAAGTGTTGTCCTCCTAGACAACTGAGTCCTGACAACCTGGAAGACAAGATCGTTTTGGGGGCACGTATAGATGAATCTGTTAGCAATACTTCATCTTTTATCACTTTTTTCATTTTATTGAGTTTTTGTGCATTTCACAGAATATATTGTTGCATAGGTCTGCCCTCTGACAGACAGATGCCATCCTCTGAAGTTTGGTTGCCTAAGATCTTCATAGCTGAACAGGTTAACTGCTCATGCACCAGCAAGGAAGGGAGGGCCAGGGAAAGTCACTGGGACTCTTGCCTGACAATTCAGTCACACCTCTCAACCAACCAGTCAGCCCTAGCTCCTGGGGAAGCCTAGAAAAAGCTAGGGGAGCCTAGGGAAGCTCTCT
>NW_008462559.1:0-782 GCF_000622305.1 Nannospalax galili
TCCCGAGTCCCTTTGTCTCAAAGCTCCAGTGTTCCCGGTCTTTTGTTCTCGGCCGGGACTGGTTTTGAGATTTAAAGAAAAACAAGAGCCGGGCTTCCTCGCGCCCTCTGGTGTCCAAACGAAGAATAACCAGATTAAATCAAAGATCACAGCCATTTCACACCCTAGCTTTCCCTTTTAGGTGATGCCCGGAGAGGAAGGAATCACACACCAACAGAACTTTTTAGTATGAATAGTTATTATTATTTTAAAAATCAGCATCTGTGATGCAAGTATTTAAAAGAATTCTTGGGGCTGGGAGCGCAGCTCTGGGAGAGCTTTTCCCTAGCGTTTGCAAAGCTCTGGGTTTGATCCCCAGTATTGTTAAAAAAGAAAATCTAACAGTAAGCAATTCAATTCTCAAGGCATTTGGCTCAGGTGTTAGAACCAAGAAAGTCTAATCTTGTTCTATAAATACAATATAAATCAATATTCTGGCAGCTTTTTTTCCTTTAAGTCAGCAACAACTTGAATGCCATCTCTGAGCTGTGCATCTGAAGCAGCAACAAGATCAGAATTTCCCCCCGTTTCTTTGGTTTAAAAAAGGAAACAAATAGGTAAAGAGCAAAGAAAGAAGTAGAAATGATTCCAACCCGCCCCCAAACACCCAGAATGCATTTGTCCTTGCCAACAGCTCGAAAACTGACCCCCAAAGTGCCAGGAGAGGCCATGAGTCACCTCCGGGGGGAGTGGGGATACCGAGTGTTTTTCAGGGGGTGGGGTGGGTTGTGCTTGCCTTAGGA
>NW_008462560.1:0-782 GCF_000622305.1 Nannospalax galili
GGGTCATCACAATACTTCAGTGTGACATCACAATGCTCCAATGCATCATGAAAATTCTCCAATGCGACATCCCATTGCTCAGTATCCCTGACAATGACCCAATTTGTCACCTCAATGCTCACTATGCCATCACAATGCCCAATTTGTCATCACAATGCTCCAATTTGTCATCACCACACTCAGTGTGTCATCAAAATGCCCCAGTGTGTCCTTTCAATGCTCAATGTGCCATCACAATGCTCATGTGCCCTAACAATGCCGCAATCTGCCATAACAATTCCTCAATGAGTCATCACAATGTTCCAATACAACTTCAAAATGCTACATTGTGACATCACAATGCTCAGTGTGCCATCGAAAAGCTGCAATGTACCTTGACACTGCCCCAATGTGTCATCATAATCCTCCAATTTTCCATGACAATTCTATGCTCAGCGTGCCATAATAACTCACCTATATGTCATCACAATACCCCTATGTGCCATCACAATGGCTCAATGTGCCTCAACAATGTTCAATGTGCTATCACAGTGCTCCAATATGACATCATAATGCTTCAAATTTCCTTCACAATATTGAATGTGTCATCACAATGCCCCACTGTGTTATCATATTGCTTAATGTGCCATCAAAATGACCCAAAATGTCAACACAATACTACCATACCTCACCATAATGCATTGATGTGCCATGAAAATGTTGAATATGCAACCATGCTTAGTGTGCCATAACCATGCACCAATTTGTCCTCACAATGCTCTACACTGACATGACATTGCTTT
>NW_008462561.1:0-782 GCF_000622305.1 Nannospalax galili
TTTAAAGGGCAGGTCCAAAGAAAGTCATGTTTACTAGGCTTTCAGGACTCATAAAAAAAAAACCTTGACAACAAAAGCCAGCCTTTTCCCTCCACAGACCAGCAGGAACCGAAACAACATAAAAGGAACAGAAAGGCTCCAAGAGGGCAGAGCAGAAATCCCTGTTCTGCCATTTACTTGCTGAATTTGGTCAAATATCCTAAACTCACCCTCTGCTTCTGTTTTCTCTTTTACAAGATAAGAATAACAATTGCTTGGACTAAACATTGAGACTGTGTAAAATAGTTACTTGGAGATTAAACAGAAGCTAGTTTGATGTTGTTAGTTGTTTCTTGTTCACCATGAAATGCAAAGCCAGAGCAGTATTTAAAATTGTACCCACTAAGGAAATACTTAGTAACAACCCATGAAGAAAATGATACTGTGTGCAACAAAGAAAGTGATGGAACTAAGCAGGGTTAGAAGGGGAAGATGGTGTCTGGGCGCTAAATCCACCTGAATGGATTGGAAGAGAGATGAGACAGTGAGGGAAAGTTAGGGTTTATTAGAATATTAGTCAGCATTCCATCACTGTAACAAACATCTGGTATAACCCATGTGTAAGAGAAAAGGTTTACGTTGTCTTATTCACAAGTCTGGAGGGTCCAGCCCATGGTCAGTTGGCCCCATTGCCTTGAGGCCAGTGGTGAGGTGACACACCATGGTAGAAGAGTGTGGCAGAGCAGAACGTCTTGTTTCATGGCCAGAAAATGGTAGAGACCAGTTCCATAGTTCCCTTTAAG
>NW_008462562.1:0-782 GCF_000622305.1 Nannospalax galili
AGTGCCATTCAAGCCCTATGCCACACCACAGGAAGCCCCACTGTGCTCCAATTGCTATCGGAGTTCCAACACAGCCGCCTCTAACTCTCCGTAGCTAACTCTCCATATTGCAGTGGGCCCCACCCCTCTTCCTAGGGTACTCTTGTCTTGCCCCTGGCTGGCTCACTCTATTTGGAGGAATGAGTGATTTTCAGGCTACACTCCACCTCTTTCCTCCAGCTCTTACAATCTTTCCACCATTTCTTCTGCAAATTTCCCTGAGCCTTGGACGGGGTGGCAGATGCAGGGTGATCTCTCTTGTGTTATGGCAAGATATTGACCTTTTGGGCCTCTCCATCATCTGTCTTCAAGATGTGGTCGTTGATCTATCTCAGTGGTGTTTCCCTTACTATGAAGACAAATGGAAGGAAACAGACACATCTAAACAAACATGAATGTCAATACAAATGCCTAGGAGATATCCCAGTAGGTACACCATATTCATTAAACAGTATACTTGCAATGGCTTCCCCACTGGGCCCTTTAGCCTTCCCTGACACAGGGGGTTGGGCTGGTCTACAGCACCAGATGTGTGTTCCACCCCTGGGAGCGGGCCTTATCTAATTAGAAATGTGTCAGTTGTATGTATGTTAGTCGATCCATTATAGCACTAGCAGGCATTGTTTGGTATGTCCGTAGTGTGCAGCACGTGGGGTCCATGGTTGAGCAGAATCATAGGGGATCCTTCTTCTCCAACCATCTGCATAGCACCTTCTGGCACTATGAAAGCCATCCATCCAGGG
>NW_008462563.1:0-780 GCF_000622305.1 Nannospalax galili
ACTCACCAACATGAACTCACACACAGCTTTTAAAGGCATATATCTAAAAAAGCTTACCTCTCCGTGTCCCAGCCCATTACTGTCCCTTGTTAACTACCTGTCCCCCTTTTTTGTACATTTTGTTTATTTGGGGAGCGGTGTATGCACGCCACCGTGCACATGTGGAGGTCAGAGGACAACTTGGAGGAGTCAGTGCTCTCTTTTCACTATATGGGTTCTGGGCATTGAACTCGGGCCATCAGGTTTGGTGGCAAGCACCTTTACCCTCTGAGCCATCTCACTGGCCCTGATCTGCTACTTCTTAACATTTCCCTCCACATTTCCAAATCCTCCAACAGTGGAGCAACTGATCTCTAACAGCTTCCAAAGCCAGGAGGCTACACCTGACCCTGGCTTGTCCTCAGCCTGTTCTCTTATTTCTGGTTAGTGGCTCAGCTCCCAGGAAATCTAAATGGAAGTAACTTTTGTCCAATTTGAAATAATCGTTCCTTTCTTTATCTTTTTTGAGATAAGGTCTCCCAGCAGCCCCAGCCAGCCTAGAACTCACTATGTAAGTCAGGATGTCTTCAAACTGAGAGACAGGAACTCCTAGAGTGCCTCTGCCTCCTAAATGCTGGGATTAAAGGTGTGCACCAGCCCAGCTTGGTGGTGCATGTGTTTAATCCCAGCATAGGGGAGGTAGAAGAAGGCGGATCTCTGTGAGTTCAAGGCCAGCCTGGTCTATAGTGTGTTCTAGGCCAGCTGGGGCTACAGAGAGACCCTGTCTCAAAAAGACCAAAA
>NW_008462564.1:0-782 GCF_000622305.1 Nannospalax galili
GATGGAATGGAATGGCCAGGCACATCCACAGCTCTCCTTCCAGAGCAGCCTGGAGGTGGGCTAGAGTTGGCTAGAGGTCTGTCTTGTATCAGTGGTGTGTGGGGGTCAATCAGAATCAATACGCAGCTAGGCCTGGCTTCTGCCCAGCCTGGCTTGTCAGGAGAGAGGGGGGTAGGGAGGAGAGAGAAAAGTGGGCCATACAAAGACAAAAGAAAAGATGTGGAAGAGAGGAGGCGAGACGTTAAGAGAGATGAGAACGAATCCGAGAGACGCAGCGGGATCACTCACTGACATCCAAAGTGGTTTCTATTTCCTTTATTATTGAATTTTTGAATTTTTTCAAACCATATGATGTTATTTAGACTCCTTCCCATATCCACATCTCCCCCCACTGCCCCCACCCTGCACAATTTAATGCACTCTGTTTTATAGATATAGTCTGATTTGTGTCTCCATGTGTCCCTTATTGTAGGTCCATTCACTGGAACCTGGTTGACCTACCAACAGTCCCATATTTGAAAAAGACTGACTCTCCCCCTCCCAGCTGATACCAGTTGCCAAAATTTCCTTAAGTTGTGTTGGGGATTCTTACCCACTTCCACATGTCTGTGTTGGGATTTTGTCCGGTTTGAGCTTGTGTGGGTCTTATGCATACTATGACCATTGCTGTGAGTTCATATGAGTAACTGTCCAGCTGTCAGGAAAATTCTATTTCTTTGCGGTCATTCACCACCTCTGGCTCTTACAATCTGTCTCCTCTTCCACAATGATCCCTGAGCTTT
>NW_008462565.1:0-782 GCF_000622305.1 Nannospalax galili
AGCGTGCCGTGCGCCCCGCGCCGCAGCCGCGCGATGGTGGCGGCGTAGCAGCCGACCGTGACGGCGAAGGGCACTAAGAACAGCACCGCGAAGACGCCGAGCAGGAAGGCTGCCCAGGCCGCCGGGCCCGGGAGCATGCGCCACGGCAGCACGTCGAAACACGTCACCACGCCCAGCGCCCGCACGTGGTACGTCAGGTCGGTGCGCGCCAGCGGCGTCAGCGTGGCGCCCAGCAGCAGCCACGACGTCACGCAGGCGGCGAGCGCGTAGCGGCGGCGGCGCCAGCGCGCCGACGTCAGCGGGCGCACGACGGCCAGGCAGCGGTCGACGCTGATGTACGTCATGCTGACGATGCTGCCGTACATGTTGACGTAGAAGGCCAACGTCACGGCCGAGCAGAGCGCGGGCCCGAAGGCCCAGTGCGGCCCGCGCCGGTGGTAGGCGGCCTGCACCGGAAGCACGAGCGCCAGCAGCAGGTCCGTGATGCTCAGGTTGATCATGAAGATGACGCACGGCGCCTTGGGCCGGACGTGACGACACAGCACCCACAGCGCCAGCGCGTTGCCCGGGATCCCGACCAGCGCCACCAGCGAGTACACGGCGGGCAGCGCCACCGCCAGCGCCCGGCTCTGCAGCATCTGCAGCGTCGCGTTGTCCGGGCCGGTCGCGTTCGCCTCCATCCGTGCGCGTGACGTCACGCTGCGCAGGCCGCTCGACGACAGGGAGGCGGGCCGCGGAGGGACCTCAGGCGCCGGCTCGGGCCTGCGGAGGAAACGGACACA
>NW_008462566.1:0-782 GCF_000622305.1 Nannospalax galili
AATATCGTATATATTTAAAAATAGAAGTTAGCAGAATTCTATGCTATTAATAACAATAGGAAGCTAACTAATGAAGTAAAACCATATTTAAGATGAGAAAAAATCAATTTAGATATTTTCAGGGATATTTTCATAGTTTTAGCTATACTTCACGTCTAAAACACTTCTTGCTAAGTACTAACAGAGTCTTAAGGCATCCATGAAAAAATTTTTTTTGTTCAATAAAATCAGAGAAGATCTGAGCTCTTGGAACAGATTGCTCCTGCCTCCCTACCTGATGTCTCTGGACAACAGGGCTACAGTGGTCAGTTCATCTCCATCTAAGGGAACATGGGGGACCGTTTCAGAGCTTGTATAGAGAAAGCAGTAATGCTGGCTCTTTACTGAACTGTCATATGCTGTTCTAGAGTTATGCACCAAGCTCAAGGTAGGAAGCACTGTAACTTGATATAAAAGGAAGAGACAGGTCATGGTCATGTAGCGTGTTCCTCTTCATCTGAATTCTTCCACACTTGTCAACATAGTTATGAGAAAATGGACATATTCATTTATAACACATTAAGATCTGTTGGCACAGACCTGAGGAAAATAAAAATCAGCATGGGAACTAGATGATTATATGTGACAATGTAGCAAACACATGTCACTTTTAGTCATTGTTTGCAAAGTTGTTTTTATTTTGTTTTGTTGAAGTGAAACAACAAGTCATATTGAGTGAATTATCTATTTTCACAGAAACTGTATTTCCAATTGAGATAAAATGATTCATGACTGGAATTTTC
>NW_008462567.1:0-782 GCF_000622305.1 Nannospalax galili
TGGCAAACTCTAGGCATAAACGCAATAAAATGTGCAACTAGTTGATTACCAGATATTTATTTACAAATCTCTGTTTCAAATGCCATGTTTCATTAAGCAAATTTTGTTAGAATTTTTTTCTAACATTCAGCAAATTTTTAAACTAAGCATTCAATCTTAAAAGCGTATTTTTTTCTTTCGATTTTTTTTAGATAGGCTCTCATCTCATGTAGCCCAGGCTAAGCCTTGAATTCACTATGTAGCCAAAGATGACCTTGAACTCCTGATCCTCCTGTCTCCACCTCCCAAGTGCTAGGAATACAGATATGTACAACCATGCACAGAAATTAAAAGTATACTTTTATTATCCAAATATAACTTTGTACAGTTTTGTACATCTCATAATGATTTGGAACTTTATGGCAAATGATACCCAGATAGCAAACCTGAGAAGATGCTATTTGAGCCACTGCAGTATTTAGAAGAAAAAAGAATGAGAAAGAACATTTCTGAGGAAAGCCAGAGGCCCGGCTGTGCTGGCCAGGTGCCTCTTCATCTCATCCAGTCAGGACAACATTCCTCTCTGCCCAGAAGAGGGAGACAGAACATCTTTATCTCAGACAAGAGTGGAAGATGGTCCCCAGACTGAAAAACAGAGAAGAAAAGCAAAAAGGGCCCAGGAAGGGGAAGGGAGGGGAGTGAAGGGAAGGAAGAAGGAAAGGGAAACAGAAAGGAAATATATTCAAAAGGAAAAGGAAAAGGGGAGTGGGGAGAGAAGGGGGAGAGGAGGGGAGGGGACGGGG
>NW_008462568.1:0-782 GCF_000622305.1 Nannospalax galili
CCCTCCCTTCCTTTCTCTTCCTTTTCTTTCTTTTAAAGAAGGTAAAGGTAATGGTGTTCTAATCCTAAGCAGTGTTTCCCTTGAGGTTTCTTGAGGACATCATGCAAATAGGGAATGTGTCCCTTCTTAGCAGCTGTGATTATGCACGTAATGGTCCTTGAATTTATATAGTGTGTTACTCCTGAGCTCAAAGCACTCACCACACATGGCCACATCATTAACACTTAGAGTCACTGAATGTGAAATCTGGAAGATTGTGCAGATCAACCTGCCTCACCTCCTCCAGACAGAAAAACACACCAAGCTGCGACAGCCGGTCCCCGCATGCTTTGTCCACAGGAGCTGGAGTACAGCTACACAATGTGGAAGCGGTGTGTTTTCTTCATTTCTAGAAGCATCTACTGTGAACTTGCTCCAAAAAAACAGGACTGTTCCATACACTGGTAGCTAAGGTTACCAAGCTGGGAATTTGACCTTTGCAGAGCATGTGAGAGCCCCAGAAACCAAAGAGCTTTGCTCAAATGTCCAGAAAAGGAGGGTGACAAAGAGGACCCAGATTCTCCCAGTATCATACTGACATCCATTCTGATAATTTTTCTGAAGTCAGAGATTATTGTTTGAAGGAAAATTCTCCATTGCTCAGAAACAAGCTGTCATCTAATACTGAGCAAGTCTGCACAAGCCTTTAGTGACTTCTTCACAGTACATTACAGTGTTGGGACCATGTAGAGCCAAAGTATTCCCAGTCAGAAGAGAAACCGTGTGTGTGTGTGTGTGTGTGT